>NW_027280912.1:0-7500 GCF_046629955.1 Centroberyx affinis | reverse complement strand
GCAGAGACAATGATCTTGCAGCAGCTAGGATCCTTCAGCGTGACAGTGATATCATGTTTTAATCAAGCAAAATGGTTATAATATAAAGTTGTGGCTTTAAATTACTGTTCACTTTAGACATAATCTCTTTACTGTGATGATAAGTGGCTTAATTTTGTTTAATTTTCATAGCCTGCAGAATAGCTGTTTCAGATGAGGAGTTTGTAGCCTGAAGGCTGAGATATTAATCTGATATTCAGGTGCTGATCCTCCACACGCTTTTATTAGCCTTATCAAACTGCTGGTTCTTATGCAAGAGTCTGCTAGCCTATTTTAAGAACATATCTTCATACATACCAATATAGGACTTACTGGTTAGATACCAATGGCAATAACTGGGGAGGAAAATGAACAAGACCTGATTCTGACATTGAAAACATGAAAGATATTGTTGACGGCTCCTTGAAAATGAATCCCTCATATTTGTCTCCCAAAGTGTAATTGAGACAAAGGGCTGCATTGAAGGCTAATTTGACTGCTAAAATCATCATTACCCTCGTAGGATCCACATAGAAATCTAAAATATAACTTATATATTATCTTTTCCACACACTGGGCATCATTTATCAAACAATATACTAACAGTGTATGGAAAGCATGTATATAATTTCAGGACTTAACCAGTATCTAGTCATTAGAGTCATTTTCATCAACTAAACGATTTTATACTCAGAATTTCAGCATTATTCAGATTTCTACACACAGACATTTCTGTAACTGAAGCCCGTTGTGTATATCTGTGTGTCATAAACAAACATGGAGACAACTGGGACTCTGTGTTTTTCAGTTGCCGTGCCCAACAGGAGAGGTAAGTGCGTGTGCGTGTGTGTGGTCTCGGTAGGCGGGCAGGTCTGCTTACTGTGTGGCTTGGGCTTGACTCTGTTTAGGGAATGGCCCCTCCATGTAGTCTCAAGCTGTATTGTATTCTTGTACTCGAGCCGTACTGTCAGCAGGTGATGTACCTTTGCTGTGGAGCTGCTGATATCTCTCTGCGTGCGTGCGTGTGTGTGTGTGCCTGTGCCAATGTGCATGTGAGTGAGATGCACCATTATGACTAGGGCTGCATAGCCTTGACCAAGAGCTCATAGATCAGATTTTTTTTCTTTTTCAGCAGTGCCTTGAAAAATCTTCTCTTCCGTGGAGGAGAGGGCGTGATTAAAAAACAAAATCATGATATGTTGTTTAGAAAGCTGTCTGAAGCATCTGTCCTAATAAGTAAAAAATGGCAGCATCTTTTCTTTCGTCTTATTTGGAAAGTGATTTGGATTTTGCGATAAATTGTGCAGCCCTAATTATGACATAAGAGACTGCTGCTTTTTGCTAGAAAGCAATGCACACAGTCATGACTGCTCGGGGGAAGAGAGGTGTGTGTGTGAGTGTGTGTGTGACAGAGAGGTGAGAGACAGACAGTACTGGGATGAGAGGTGCCAGACAGCTCACTACGTCACTGTGTGTGTGATGCCGCGCTCTGCGTCTGCTCCAGTTTGCTTTGCCAGCGATCCTTTCCCCCTTGTTTGTTCTCTTACATCAGAGCGAGCATACACACATACATGCATGGACGCACAAACACACACACACACACACGGATACACAAACATGCAGGACACACTTGCATGCACACACACACACACACACGGATACACAAACATGCAGGACACACTTGCATGCACACACACACACACACACACAGCTTTGTGTCACCCAGTGGCTGTTGCCATACTTAGCATGACACAACATGGCACCCAGTGAAATGAGCTCCATTTCTGTGGGTGAATATAAAACTAACAAATCATCAAGTCCATTAAGCAGAATTAGCAACGCAAATGACCAGTTATCTTATGAACAGACAAGCTCAAATGACAATTTACACTTGAATAATACAGTCACTATGCTTGATTTAGCTCTGACTCATGTAGGCCAAAATGATGAATGCTTTAATTAATTACCACACGCTCATTCCCACCCGTCAATACACAATTTCTGTTGTACCAGGAGAGGAGAGTCATTCAGATTCTTTTCAATTCTCTTTTTTCCATAATAAAAATACAATTTTCTAAAAGCATCATACTTTGTGCTTAATGTAGTGTAGAATAACTATAAAAAAAGTATACCTGTTGATTCAATATTTACTCAAAATCTTGAAAATCCCAGAGCAATAGTGAACTTATGGACCTTTCTTATTTTAGTCAGGTGAAGATACCCTGGGTAAATGCTGCCCCCTGTCTGTGTGGGTGGTGTATTGTACTGGTAATGGACTTGGGATTGTGTTGTTGTTGCCTGGCAGCACTGACGCCTGTCTCCCCCCCACCCATCTTCCTTTTCAGTTCGAGAAAAACGGAAGAGCCTTTACATCAACCATGTGAGTGTGATCTCCATACCATAGAGAAGGACTTGATGTAGTCTTTGTTATAGGGACATGGGTAGGTTTTAGGAATGCTAAACTAAGGCTAAAGACTATGAAGTTGATGAATTCATGTTTAATTATTCAAATGTATATAGATATACTTACTTATTATATATAGTACGGTATGTGGCTATTTAAGTGTAATGTATTTGTGACCTATGTTTGTAATGGTGATGGTAATTTTAGTGTCCTGCTTGTATTTTTTTTTTGCAAGTTCACACACATTTCGGAGAACAAGGTAAAGTCCTCAAAATGACCCTTTCATCATTGTCCCTCCCTTTACAAATCCCATAGATTCCACTTAGTCATCTGTCTGCAATTAAGAAATGTATTTGTTAGACGTAGTCAATCAGTGTTATCAGTGTCTGTAGCAAGAGGCCCATCACATTATGGTGACAACCAAATTTGCTTGATTTTGTTGCGGGCTTTTTAAAGGAAAAAGGCAAGGTTATTGCAATTTTTCATTGTCTTTATTTGTACAAGGATGTTCAAAAATAGTGATACAAAGTGATTGGAAAATCTACTGTAGTTAACTTGCGATTTGCATTGAAAAACAGTGAGCCTTGTCATGTTTTGAAGCACTTCAAGGGTGTTATGCAGTAAATGTGAAGGAATTGGTCAAATCCGCAGTGGCAGTATTTGTGTTGAAGCGGGGAAGTGTTAATTTTGCAAGTTAGCAATTCCTGGAGGGACTGATTAGAGGCTGAATGAATTGTCTGACTCGGTTCCCTCTGGTAGTCTTTTAGAAAGATATGATCAGCACTTCTTCCAATAGTTGGATCAGAGAAGGAGTGCTTGTCAAAACAGTTAAAAGGCAAGTTGGGAAACAACTAGGTTTATATGACTTTTTAATGAGGAGCAGAAAATGGGTGCTCTTGAGTTGATAATAGCACTGGATCAGTAAGCACCCGAAGGCTAGGGCAAATCATTTAGAACAAGATGAGCCAGCAAAAAAACAAGTTCTCCACTTAATGGGAGTTTGGGGAGGGGTTTCTAAAGGTGCACTCCACCATAAATGCCATTCCGTCATAAAACCATGCCAGGCGTTGACAGAGGACAGACAGGATTAGTTTAGGCTTACAGGTGCCCTACTTTCCATGTCTGTTGGCTTGTCCAAGTATGACAGAAATAGAGGTTGACACGTGTGTGTGTGTGTGTGTGTGTGTGTGTGTGTGTGTTTGTGTGTGTGTGTGTGTGTGTGTATGTTTGTATGTATGTTTGTGTGTGAACTCCAGCATCATCCAGGCCCGGTGAGACGGAAGTACAGCTCATGTTCCACCATATTCCTTGATGACAGCACTGTCAGTCAGCCCAACCTCAAATACACCATCAAATGGTAATCAGCTCTACCAGTAGCTCACTGTACATCTATGCCAAGTTAATCTTTCAGTGAAATCCTCCCACATTCAGTTATGTCTGATTATGGCAGAATTTCGAATAATTCATTATTGAATATTTAAGTCTGCAACGAGATGGAACTATTTCTGTGGATTGTACTCTATATTGATCTCAGTTTGAAATTAATTTTGATGCCCTCTTTTTGTCTTTACAGTGTAGCCCTCGCAATATATTACCACATAAAGAACAGGTAAGGTTGACGCTCTCATTCATTCATTCATTCATTCATTCATTCCACTCAATCCATTTCTTGAAGGTACATCATCCTACCCCATTCGGCGGTCCTGCATCAAATATCAACATCAGTTGTTAGCAGATAAAGCACTAACCTTTGCAGACAAAAATAGCCCCTCGTGGCCCCCAAGGCTTACACTGAAATGTCAAGCTCTTTAGATACTGTGACATTCTGCCTGATGGCCGACTCAATACGAGAGGCCTGAATGAACCGGGCCTCCTTCTCCAGTGAACTGCGGTCTGCTCAGAGGATGTACAGACATCCCTCTCTTTGTCTCTATTCACTTTAAGTGATAGGGATGTCATGCAGGGCAGCTGACTGAAGTGAAGATAAATGCCCATAAATGGCTTACTGAACGGGCAGTGCCTTTCTGTGAGCAAGTCCTATTCTAAGTGAATTGAGTCTCCCACTGTGTCTGTCTTTTTCTACATTCATCATTTTTATTATACCCTGATGTATCTCCTTTCTGTCTGTCATTCCAGAGAAGTCGACGGAAGAATGTTGTTAGATATTTTCGACGAGAAGCTCCATCCGCTGTCGGTAAGGCCTTTAGTGAAGATAAATTTCCATTGTGTGCAAGCTGTAGAGCTGTCACGATTCATCAGCAAGCAAACCCATACAAGCTGATGAACAGCAAATAAACACTCGTGGATGGTCGGGGTATTTGTCTATTAACCTTGGGAGCCATCTGGATCTTGCAAATTTGTTTTCAGCTTACATCTAGCAACATCCATTGCTGGCAATCCTACATATCATTCATTCACATAAAAATTGCAGGGTATTTTTTCCAAAAATTTTCATATGCATTTTGCCTGATGCTCATTGATTTACATCCAAAAAATGCAAATCAATCCATCTTCCAAATTGTTGCTAATTTGTAAGCGAATGTCTCTAACAGTTTACAGCATTCCATAATGAGTTGTATTTTCATGCTGCTAAACATTTTAAAAATGGGGCATTTAATATTTTGAATGAAGAATTTTTCATTTTGAAAAGATGCTGAATTTCTTGATTTATCTGAGTGTTTCTTTCTAACCTGTATTTATTGTAGAAGTCCGAGGTTCCTCCTGACTATGACAAACATGACCCTGAGCAGAAGCAGATCTACCGCTTTGTCAGAACGCTGTTCAGTGCCGCACAGCTCACCGCCGAGTGTGCCATTGTCACATTGGTGAGTGTGTGTCTGTGTGTGTGTGTGTGAGTGTGTGTGTGTATTTCACCGCTGACACTAGGAGGGAGTGTTGCTTTCTGATTCCCCTTCCTTCCTTCATGCCCTGCCGTCTTGTCCTTGCCTTGCCAAGACTTATTTCTCTCATTTCTTCTTCTATCTCATTTCTTCCTCTTCAGACCCACCCTGGAAATAAACCACAGAGCCTGATTGTGTCTCTGGTGGCAGATTATCATGGCTGACTGCCTAATGCCTTTAATGCCTTGAGTGGCACTGTTTCTCTGTTTTCTCAACTAACCATACAACCACTCACTCACTTAGTCAGTCAATCAACCAATCAAACAATGAATTACTTTTTTCTAGTAATGAGTAGTGTCACAAATTACTCAATTCAGTTTCAGTGATGATTTTACAGTCACCAATCAAAACCCTTACTTTTGTTATCACCCCCTCTAACGACTAGTGTAACAAGTTACTGCAGCCAGGGAGTGATGAGTAAAGTAATAGTGTCACTCTTTAGTAATGCTTAATGAGTAATGTATTACTATTTTGTAAGTAATGAGCGTCTCACCAGTGGGCGAATCAGCGCAAGTGCTCAGTAGACCCCACTAGAGAATGTGTCCAGCATACAAAACCCACGTAGAAAAGTGAACAGATTCTCACAGGAGAGAGTAGAAGCTCTGAAGGTAAAACCAAAATGCTGACAAGAGAGTCAGTTTCACCCTTGCAATAGCGTTTCCTCTCAGGATTACTTTGTTGTCAAGTGTTTCTATCCCTACATCAAGGCCGCAAGGGCCACAAGGGGAACTCTCTAGGTTTGAATTCAAGGTTCAGCTCTTACCTCTTGTACTATGTCTTATTACTGACATCCTGTGCTGTGCACCTGCATTAAAACCCTCATAAACCAGGCCGGCTCTGCTCCCCCGCTTATCTGTCTCTCTCTCTCTCTCCCTTACTGTTTCTATTGCACTCTTTTGCAACTCTCTTGTAAGCTTGCTCTTTCTCACATACTTTCTCTCTCATAGTCTCTCTCCAGGGTATCCACGGGTCCTTAGCAAGTCTGAGAAAGTCTTTAATTAAGTTATCTAAATGCAAGTTCTTAAAAAACAAAATAGATGAATTGACAGATTCTTTAGAAATGGTGATATCTAGTCAAGGCAGAGTTGGAAAGTAAGGCAAACAAAATAAAGCAAATGCCATGAATTGTGTAGTTTCACCAAGAGATGTGAATGGGACCAGCAGTAGTGTCAGTTTTATTTTCTTATGTTGTATTACATTACTTGCACTTCCACTTGGTCGCATTAAGTTTGACCCACATGCATGTCCACTGTTAGATTAATACAGAACAGGAGGGTCTTATACTGCTCATTTATAGTTTTAGAGAAGTTTTATTTGCTATCTTCAATTGGAAATGGACTCTCTCTCCCTCTGCACTCATCTGCCCAGAAACATGTCTTTCCATAGTTTGTCCCTCTGGCTGACACTGTGCCTCTGGAGAGTGGTGAGTGCAGGGCTAATATGGTTGGCCTGGTGGCCTAGTATTGGGTTGCTCTGCTTTCCTGACAGATGCACAAGTGTGTGGGTGTGTGTGCCCTTGTGCCTGGTCACTGACAGCAACTCTTACATGTCTGTTTCTGTGTACGTGTCCATATTCATGTATTGGTGTTCTTGAACATAGATGTGTCAGGCTTACAAACGCACGATTCCATGCACACACACACACACACACACACACACACACACACACACACACACACACACACACACACACACACACACATAGCACACGCCTGGCACATGGCCTTCCTCTTCCAGCTCTCCAGAGTAAAGTCTGGCATGCCGTCAGTAATTGAATAGGGCTGTGGGCTGGTGGTTATGGGCTTAGCTTAGCTGCCGCAGCTAACTTTAGACAGGGAAGTTGAGATGGGAGCTGGGCTTCTTCCTGCCTTTCCCAGCCATTGCATCATGGAATAGGAGGGAATGTTTCTCCAGGAAATGACCATCCCTCATTACTTTTATCTGTCTTTCTGTTTGACAGAGTCTTTTTTGTATGGAGAGGAGTCATCACTCAATACTTCCAATAGAAGACACTAATAACATGACATACACACATGAACACACAGTGCAGAGTGTAACAGGAGAAGCTACAGCTCCTAACGTCAAACACGGTGTTTCTTCCTACATTACCAGAGCCATCAGTGCATAGCAGGGGGCAGAGGTCATGCCTCGGTCTGACACACAGCAACTATTAGTTTA
>NW_027280911.1:0-53786 GCF_046629955.1 Centroberyx affinis | reverse complement strand
GCGCCATTAAATAAATGTATTATTATTGTCAAACTTCTGTCAGACAGCCTTCGGTGGACATTTCACCCATGAGCTTGCTGCGTAGTCTGACCAAAAAAAGCTGTTTGTAACTTGAGGACTCAGGTTCCGATCCAGCTTTGACCCATCATCCGGCAAGGAACTGCACACATGTGTAGGCTGCACTGTCTAGAGTGGCTGTGTTTCTGATGCGACCACTCCAGCATGAGTGGATGGATCAGAGCTGTAACTGGTGTAGCTTTGGCATAAGGCACAGAATGGCTGAACCTCTTGTACTCTGAAAACAAAATTAATTTTGGTAACACTTTATAATAACTGCATGCTATGAAGCATTATTTAAGTATTAGTAAATACTTAATTCACCAATTATAAAGTATTGTTCCTACATTAATACATATTAGTAAGTAATTCATAAACACAGTTTATAAATGTTTTATTCTTGATTAATAAGCTAATCTATAATGTGTTTAATGATTGTATTTTCATACTTTATAAATGATGGATTCACCATTTCTAAATTAAGTATATATCAATTACAAACCAGTTATTTAGGAGTTGTTAATGGTTCATAAGATCATTTAGATGATTGACAAACTATTTAGATGTACATTTAGGCATGCATTTATCCATATAATGATTTAGACATGCACTAATGGTTAGTGAGTGTGTTAATAGATGTTTATAACACTTATTAATACTGCAATTCATGATTAATTCAGGTAGTTAGAAAGCATTTACTAGTTGTTAAGTATTTTGTGTGACCTCATCTAAAGTGAGGACTATCTATGCCTTACAAAGCATTTACAAATGAGATTGAAAGGCTGGCAATACCTGAAGGACCATTCCAGCACCTCAAGACTCACAAAAGTCTCAAAATTATTTTCTCAACAGAAAAAGGAAACAGACACAACACAGAGTGATATAGAAAATATTCATATTGGTAACACTTTCTATGACGCCCATGTCTATAATGCATTATAAACATACTTATAATGCGTTATAATCTGCTTATAGCACTGTATAATTATAGTTATAAGCACTCATAAATATTCATAATGCTTTATAACAATAATCATCACACATAAAGCATTTTATAATGACTTATAAGGTCAAGTATCAAAATACTTCATAATTGCTGGTCACTCACTGACATTTTTTTTTTGCAAGGATCATAGTGTATTATAATTCTCATAGTTGTAATACATTATAATAATTTTATAATGCATTATAATCAGTTATAATGCATTATAATGTGATTATAAGTTACTCTAAGTGGTCATTGGGTGCTTTAAGTTAAGTAATGAAATTCCTGAGGTATAGGCAGATATAATACATTACAAGCTGGTTATAAGTCACTATAAGTGGTCATTGTTTACTTTAAGTAAAGTGAAAAAAATATGATTAAATCTATGCAAGAACAACACACAAAACGTTGTAAAATGAATGTATTTGTTTAACGGGTCATAACAGAAATTGAGTACTCCAATTTCAAAATTTTGACTTACTGAAATTAGTTTATTTAAATAAATAAGTAAATCTCTGAATGAATAAATGGCGGTGCCTCCACTTAGTAGTGTTTAAAGAATTTAAACAATATCTACTAAGAATTTCAATTAGCCTACTACAATTACCCTGAACTCAATGTCCCCCTTTGAAATATGACTATAAAATTACCAACTCAACACCAGATACTTTAAATGCAAACCAATTGCCTTTAGTTATGCAACTAGCAAGATGTGAAATATAAAAACAGAAAATAAAAAACAACTTCCAATTATCAAAGCAAATACCCAGATATTCCAATATCAATCTTTTACATTCCACAGAGGCAAAGTGTGTACCTTAAAATTAACTGACCAATCTTACTTTCTTTAGCTATTCTCAAATGAAATACAGCAATTGTGGATACACACACACTCAACAACACAGTCTTTGGAATAATAGTGGATCCACTAAAATAAATAAAAATGTCAAATTAATAATCTTCAACCTTTCGCTGTAACTTTACAGTTATAGCAAAAGGTTGAAGACTGGGGGTGTGAGGCTGTTTCAGGGTCATCTCCAGGTTTTGAGTTCAGACTGAACTGAATGACCATCCCATGGTGTTGGATAGTGAACGGCCGGTTTGGTCCTCCGTGGGCCAGGAGGACAACAGAACTGTTCCAGCCTGTTTCCACATGCTTCGCTTCAGGAGGACAACGATTGCCTGTTTGGATCCGCCTGCAGGCGGCCTCACGCGCCATTTTCCTGCATCGCCCTCATCAGGTCTACCATCACAGACTCTGTCATCAGGTCGTGAGGTCTGTGCACTGCGTTATTTTTGGTTTTTTGCCTTGCTCAGAGCAAGTGGACGCAATGGCCCTCGTTTATCAATCTACGTAGAACCAGCGCAGATCCGAGCGCAGAAATCATCTTACGACAGGGTTCACGTGTGATCATGAAACGTTCGTATCTCGCCAATCACAGCGTATGAATGATCGGGCGTTGATAAATGTGGAGGCTGAAAACAATCGTCATTTAAATGTCACGCCCCTAAATATTCTCAGTTTAGAGGCCTCGCCCCCAGAGTTTACGACATGGAGAGGCGTAATACGTCCAAGAAGAGAAACTTCTCCAACCTCGAAATAGAAACTCTAACGTCTGAAGTCCAATTGACCCAATTAGTTCTATTTGGCAGCCTGAAAAGTGGCATCAAAAGAAGTCGGAAAAATGCAGCATGGAAAGAAATAACTGCTGCGGCCATCAACATTCCAGCTGAGGTTTGAATATTTAATTTATACATCCGTGATATGTATAGCCTATATATATATAATAGTAGCCTAATATAATAGCTTGTTTCGCAATTCTTTACATTTAGGTGAAGAAAAAATGGTCAGACCTCAAACAAGTAGGCTATCTCAAAATGAAAGAGAAATTAATCTTACACCAGAAAACTGTTAACCCCATTAATTGCAAACAATTTGAAAATACCTATTATTGTTAGGGATGGGCTATATGACACATAGTCGATGTAGGCCTTTACAAAATATAATATTTTGCCATAGGCTACATATTTTTAAGTGATGAATATGTGGCTGCATATGCTTAGATGCCAGTCAGAATACTATATGGTCTAATCCTAACAGTTCTCTGACTCAGCCAGATTTACTCTGCTGCACTGCAAGTCCACGCTGACTCCAAAACTTGCTACACAAGTTGAGACTTGACGTGAGATTTGATCGTAGCCTCCGCTCACGTCCAAATTGATAAATGCCGAGCTTTGCGTGGAAATGACCGTACGCCCAGTTTTGTCGTACGTTCGTTTGGTAAATGAGGGCCATTATCTTTATCTTAAAGGCCTCTACGCACCCCAGCAACGACTCATGCCTGCAACGATTATTTAATTTGGACATTTTTATTTATTTTAGTAGATCTACTATTATTCCAAAGACTGTTGTTGAGTGTGTGTGTATCCACAATTGCTGTATTTCATTTGAGAATAAGCTAAAGGAAGTAAGATTGGTCTGTTAATTTTAAGGTACACACTTTGCCTCTGTGGTAGGGCTGAACGATTTTGAAAAAATATGTAATTGCGATTATTTTGACTGATATTGCAATTGCGATATGATTTGTGATATTAGATGGAATGATAATTTTTACATCATTATTCTCATTTTCATTGAAAAATGTATTCAAATGATTATGGTGTGATTTTTGCTGGGATCTGTACCAAACAAAGATGTTTTCTTAAGTCTGTAGAATATGATGTGTAGGCCAGGACATCTCTGAAGCACCACAATATTTCATTTAAAATGCTATTTTGACACATTTCACCTTTAACAAATATTGCGCCTCCTGCGATTTGAAAATTGCAGTAGGCCATATTGCGATTTCGATAAAATTTTGATTAATTGTTCAGCCCTACTCTGTGGAATGTAAAAGATTGATATTGGAATATCTGGGTATTTGCTTTGATAATTGGAAGTTGTTGTTTTTTATTTTCAGTTTTTATATTTCACATCTTGCTAGTTGCATAACTAAAGGCAATTGGTTTGCATTTAAGGATCTGGTGTTGAGTTGTGGCAATTTTATACAGTCACATATTTCAAAGGGGGGCATTGAGTTCAGGTTAATTGTAGTTATTGAAATTCTTAGTAGATATTGTTTAAATTCTTTAAACACTACTAAGTGGAGGCACCGCCATTTATTAATTCAGAGAGCTTTACTTATTTAATTTATTGTGAAATTGGAGTACTCAATTTCTCCTGCAGTTCTCCTGTTTCGGCGTACTTATTCAATAAAATGTCATGTTTTAGTTAGTAACACTATGGAACATATGGTACAAGTTTGTCTATATTGCATGGGAAAGGAAACCATCCATTTTGATGAAAGGATGTGGTAAGGACTTTGTAATACCATGGGATTAAACATTGCTTTCTTTTACTGTAGAGTTTCAGCTTACTTACTGAGTAAATTGTCATGTTTTACTTAGTAATGTTGTGGAACATATATGGTACAAGTTCATTTGAATTGCATGGACAATGGAATATTCTATTACAAAGGATATGGTAAGAACATGGTAATACCATGGAAACAAACAAGGCTTCCTTTTACAGTATAGTTTCAGCTTAATTACTGAGTAAATTATAAAAACATCTGCAAGAACATATCCAGTATTTAAGAAGATGTACCATGACACTAGAGGAAAACTGTTCCTGCGGAGGTTGTTACCAGGTAAGTATTGATGTAATTTTTCAACTTAAATAAAAACAATTCCATAGTTTCTAAGGTATATCTAATAAACCCTTTAAAAATGGGTGTAGCCATGAACAATGACTATATAAGAAAAAGTAATTTATTGGAAAGTACTACCTTAATTTCTAGATAGTACATAATTAAACTTGGGCTGTTACGAACATAAACCTTGGATAACTACAATTGTAACTTGAATTGATGGGTAACAGAGGAGGTGTTTCTAAGAATTGGTTGCCTACTTTCATAGGAAGTACGCAATTATATCTGAGTTATTACCAACCAAAACGCTCACAACTACACGGTAGTTAGTTGAGTTGATGGGTAATAGTGGAGGTTTTTCTTAGTATTTCAGCTGTAGTTTCTCTGTATTTACCTACTTATTTACAGTGGTAATTACCCAATAATATACTATAATTTACCATATATTTACCAGGTAAATACTTTAGGGGACTGTAAAAGGAAGGGTTACCACACAGGGTCCATCAAACTAAGTCTTGTCCTCTATTTTTTGGTTTTCTTTACAGTGAACGATTACATCGCGTGGCTTCGATGCTGGCGAGTGTGACGAGTCTATTACAGCACCAAAGTTCATCGCTTCACAACCCGACTCCTACTCCCCCTCCCCCCACACCAACCGTCCCCTCCCCCAATCCTCCTCCCATTGACACTACCCTCTCCAGCCCGCTCACACCCACCACCAGTGCCACCCCTCCTGCACCTGCATATGCTCCACGCGCTCCACACAATTACCCAACAGTTGCATATCCTGCTCCAGCACATCCTTGTCTCCATCCCCCCACGCTTGTTCCTCCTCCTCCCACTGTTTCAAGTCACTCTGGCCCACTCCCACCTGCTGCCACCCCTCCTACCCCTGCACATGGGGTTGCACCACGGGCACCGGCTTGTCAACCACATCCATCATCCACGTCAAACACACTTTCAAGGCTATTTCATAGCCCCTACCCGAGAAGCAGGGGAAGAAGAAGTGGTCTTTTTAACGGACATGTGAGTGGCCAATGGGAACCTACTTTCTTCTGCTGTGCACTGGTGTCCACAGATGCTATTCCGACAGCTGAGGAGGCCTTGATCCTACAAAGAAGTGGACTTGGAAGAGAAATAATAACATTTCACGCAAATGGTTCTGCTGCAGGTGTGAAAGCCAAATTGGAGGAGGCTTTTCCTGCACTGTGTGGTGTGGGGGGGGGTTCAAATTAATGAGGTGCTGCAGGAGCAGAAAACGCATGGAGTTGCCAGTCCCACAAGGAGGTTACACTGCATCCTATTTAAAACATGAAAGTGGACTCAACAAGGCTGTAGCCTATGTAGTGCCCATCCAGGATGACCTCACCGTGATGGCTGAACAGGAGGCCCTCAGTCAAAAAGTAAGATTAAAAAATAATTCTCAGTTGTGCTTGTGTCAATGATCAATAAAGCCAATAGGCCCTTTTCACAGCAGCCATTTTGACATGTCATAGCCGGGTAAACACAGGTGTAATTGATAAAAAGAATTATGGTCCTGTTTTATTTAGTGTGTCACAGCCATTTCAGTGAGCCAGCAGTTGGTAGGCCAAACCGTTTGACCACATTAGGGGCATGGTCAAAAGGCTTTACTGAGGTTTTGGGCCCTCAGATATACCCTTGTGTCGGCCACCGACAGTGGATGTCTAGCTATGAACCCATCATTAACATCTGCATTACTGTTTGTAGGATGATGACCTTGTTAAAGAGACATGCCGGAAGTGTGGACAGGAGGTCCCCATACACCACCTTGTTGAGTAGTAATAACATAACATAACATAGTAACCAGAAGTAAATGCTCACCCCCTCCACTCCTTGTGTGTGTTTGGTAGGCGTGTGTAATGTTCTTGGTCGTGTTTTAGCTTATATTAGCTTTAGGTTGCTCCCAGATAGCATGACAGAGCCAGACGACGTCAGTGTTGGGATTTCACACATGTACCACTTTATTCACCTATACTTGTGCCTGGTCTCTACGGCACTATAATCTCTGAACATACATGTAGATTGATATAGTTTAACACGTACCAAATCGTTACTGAAGACACAAGCTACTCGTCGGGAGACAGACTGGGAGTAGTACTCAACCTGTGACTGTATCTCTCAGTAAAACCAAGGAGCGCCACCCAGTGACACAATCCGTCACTGCAACCAAACAATGTTCCAAAAGCATAGTCGGCACATTTGCGACTGTTACACATGGCGACATTTGACTGGCCTTTGACGCCTTCCCTTTTTTGCTCTGTTGCCAGTGAAATCACTGTGATTGTTACATTTCCATAGAGGCTGTGGCTGGAGAGAAAAATATTCTGGAGAGGCAGGTGTACTGTGGACTATTTCCCACCAAATTGTCCTTTTTACAGGTGCAAATCATTATCAGGGTACTCTAGCAAATGTAGATAAATAAAAAAAAAAAAAAAAGTGGAAATGCTGTTATGAATTTGACTGTAAGGAGTACAAAGTTACTATACCAATACTAATTTCAACAAAAGAAATATTACCCCTATATATACCTCCAGTGTTTGCCATATTTTGCAGCAACATTACTTGGTTAACTACATAGTTACACCCACTTTGATTATATTACTGTGACTTTGTTACTTTGTTTTACAGCCTTGACTTGAGGGGAGTAGTTCTACAACTGCAATCAGCGGTTAACATGGAGGAGGCTGCCCCCATGTCAAACAACATAAATGTTGTCCGGTCAAGCGTGTTGGACAGTGCTTTGAGGGCCATCAGGAGACGGGCCTTTAATCCATGCAGGCGGCTAGACATTGTCTTTGTGGACGCATGTGGACATGTGGAGGGCTCCATTGATAATGGTGGCCCTACCCGTGAGTTCTTTAGGCTCCTGATGCAATCCATCCTTAATTCGCAATATTTTGTGGGACCCCAGGATTGCAAGAGCCTTGCTCTTTGTGCCATGGGTATGTGTATCTGTTGTGTGAAACAGTCAGGAGCCAGCTGTATAAATTACCGGTAGTGACATAATTAATGGTAAAGCTAATGATAAATCTCTCTCTGTAATGCCATCTTATACAGGGCTAACCAGGGGAACCTATAGACTGCTGGGTATGATGCTGTCTGTCTGCTTTGTCCATGGCGGGGTGGGGCCCCGTGTGCTGTCCAAACGACTTTTCGCACAGCTGTCAGGGCTCCCCACACCCCAGTGGACATAACCGAAGTAAATGACACAGAGCTGCGTGAACAACTAGAGAAGTTAAGTTAGAAATCTGGCCTATTTGGTCTATTTCTTTGATGTAAATTAACTGTGACACACATATTTGGCTAAAAGTGTAGTGTATACATTAAAAGTAGTCTAATCTTTCCAAATTGTGCTGAGTGCTGTGAAGTTGAATGAAAGTTTCAGGATAGTCAAATGAATGTTTTATTTGTGTATGATAGCTAAGAAGATACATTGTCGCTGTTCTGGTTGCCAGATATGTTTTTTTATATAATAACTAACAGCAGCATTAGTATAACCATAACATTACATTTTGTAGTGTGGTACTTTGTTGGCACGTTGCAGTCAAAGACCAAATGAATGACCAATTTACAGATTACAAATCACCTATACATCCATACATGACTTTTAACTAAATACAATAGAACTGTAGACATAAAATATAAGGGAAGATATAACAAAGTCATAAACATAAATGACCAGGTTTGGATTAATGAGTTGTGGGTTGTGGGAGTTCAATGGAGTGGAGTGCACTACTCCACTATCTTTATATCTCTACAAATATGGACCTATTTTAGAATGTTATTTTAGTTTTTTAATTTTAGTTTGACATATATATTTAAAATAAAATAAAATAAAATAAAAATATATATTATTATTAATAATAATAATAATCTTTATTTATAGAGCACTTTTCAAAATCCACGTTACAAAGTGCTTCACAAAGGCAGCAAAATAAAACAGACAAGTCATAAAATCATCAGGTTTTAAACGAAAACAGATAAAAACAATTTGGTGTATAAAAACAAATACAGTGTAGGAAAAGATAAGAATAGGAAAAGAAAAATATTTGTTTAAAGGAAATAAAAGACGGTTCAAAGGAAATTAAAACTCAAGTAAAATCAAGTAAAAAAAAAAAAATATATATATATAGGTAATATTTAAATTACCTGGCCCAAGCCAAACAGATGTCCAACTCAAAAAAAAAAAAAATTGATTGAAAATCCCTTTTTTGTAAACCATATGTATGTGTATGTGAGAACTTGTGAACCATTTAAAACAGACTTCTGACTTCATCAATTTGAAAATGTTTGGGGTCTCTTGGACAGAGACTGGTACAGATTGGTACCAATCTATTTAGGATAGAATGGAGCACAATTGAGCTTAAAATTCAACAGAAACTCTTTTCTTTTGTCAACATCAGCTTTTAGATTATAAAGGCAGAGTCATTGACTGAGGCCCGCACAGCAATTTTGGAGGCGTGCAACAGCCTGAACATGCTTGGTGCCCTGACCAGTATCACAAGCCTAGAGGGCAGAGATGAACTTGTCCAGTCAGCAATGCAATTTTATGTGGAAGGACGGTTGGAGGCAGTGCTCAAACAGTAAGACCTTTCAATATGACAACTTGATCATCCACTCCACTCCAAAGCATATTAAACTGCATATCTACATTTCTTTTGCATGTCAAAAATGTATGTTATCCTACTGATGATAACATATTAGAAATCTGAAAATGTCTGTACTTTTGTTATTGAAAGGCTGAAAGACGGATTGGAGGCATTGGGAGTAAAAAATGCCCTAGAGGCTCACTTTGGTCTGCTGGAGGACCTGTTTTGATGTGGAAAATGAGTTTATGTTAGGTTATAAAAAAGATGTTTCCATGTGAAGATGTTTAGAATTTCAGTTTTCAACTAGGTTTCAACTTCTCTTCCAGTCAAGTTGACTGTTAGATCAAGTTAACGTGAAGCCTTGATAAACCCAATAACAAGAGTTCTCGCTAGCTGGAACAAGCTGTGAAATAGCCTCTTCAAAATCTGCTTCTTAATTTCCACTGCAAGTTATTTACACAACAACAGAAATAGTGCAACATTTTGATATTCGGACAATGAAAACTTTGCCATGGAAATTGTGCTCATGACATGTCATGAAGTCGTCATGGAATTGTTTTTGATTAAGGATTAATTAAAACAGGAACTCTGATAAAATGCACAGACAAGGTAATCTGGTTTAGAACAGGGATTATGAAACTTGAAAATTGAAACTCAGGCCTGTTAAAACCTTGTTGTAATTTTGTTATTTGGGAACCTACTAGTAACAAACCTGCACCCACTGACTTTCAGCCTTTAAAAATAGGAGAGAAATACAATATTCAAGTGATAGAAATTGACCTATTTGCTTGTATTTACAACAACAACAAAAACAGTAAACATCGCCAGTGGCCGCTTAGTTATTTATGTATTTATAGCAGGTGTGTGTGTGTGTGTGTCAGTCTATCTGTCTTTGTGTGTGTATATATTTGAATTAAGTGACAAGTGTTAATTATATTTGAATTACATTGTTATTTTGGTTGTATGTTACAGGTGGAGATGCTGCAATTGAGGGTGAGGAAGAGGGTGGGGAGAATTTGTCCGTGTCCTTAGAGGATGTACTGGTCTTTGCTTCCAGGGCATCCGCCATCCCACCATTCGGTTTCAGGGAGACACCTTCCATAGAGTTTCTCCACAGCACTCTGAATGGTGGGAGATGGGTGTACCCGGAAGCAAACACCTGTGCCATCATTCTGAAGCTACCCCTCCATAGCCAGTATGAGGACCTTGGCCGTCACATGACGTTTGGGATTATTCAATCCCCAACGTTCGGGGTTTCTTAGGATCAGAGGTGGTAGAAGTACACAAATTCCCTACTCAACTAAAAGTGCAAATACATTTAAAAATATACTCTGGTAGAAGTTGAAGTACCGTTTCAAATCCTTTACTCAAGTCAAAGTATAAAAGTACATGGTCTTAAATATAAAAGTAAAAGTCGTTCTCCAAAAGTCATTTCTAATGTTCTAAACTGGTTTTCTGTTGAGCGTTCCTCTGAATCCCAGATGAGAAAAAGTCTGCTGCTCAAATCACTAATGTTAATTTTATCTCTCTTGTTGCTTCTCTCTTCTTCGTGTTGCTTCTCTCTCTGTCCCTCTCTCTCTGTCACATCTGGCTCTTGATCAGCTGCTTCCGGGATGGAAGCTGTCTGATCATGGAATGTAAATTTTTTTTAGAAAATCAGTTGATGATTTCCAGAGAGTAACGAGTCTTTTTTTGAAAATGTAGTGAGTAGAAAGTACAGATTTTTCTTTTGAAATGTATTGAGTAAATGTAAAAATTCTTTAGTGAAAGAAAAAGTTGAATAAAGTACAGATACTTGAAAATCATACTTAAGTACAGTAATGAAGTATTTTTACTTTGTTACATCCCACCTCTGCTTAGGATGCACCCCCGTCCCACACCAACTGACCTCTCATCGTTTCCCATGTGTTGTACGCAAAATCTATTAGTATATATCTTGTTGGTTAAAGGCAGAGCATTGTTTTTTTTAGGGAAATCCTACTGATTATGCCTTTAAGTTACTGTTAATATTTGCTTATTTGTTAAGAATAAAATGTATTTATAAAGACTTCACGCCTTGATTGTCTGTATTTCTTCTTCCCAAAGAAACCCCACAGTCTATCATCACATTGTTTATTCCTTATTGATTGGTATTGCATATATGACTTAATCTCTATTAGCCTTGTGTAGGCCAATGACATGTTTTTACACAACTACTCAAACACATCCCAAGACAGCAAAAGCCTATATGACAGCATTTCAAAAGTGAATTAGATATCGCAGTATATAAATAAAAAAAAAAGTGAATTAGATATCGCAGTATATAAATAAAAAAAAAAAAGTGAATCAGCTACGCACTGATACTATGCAAAAACGATTTAAAACGCTCACATAAGCATGCAAGGCCAGAAGGTGGCGATAAAATTGTATGTGAAACACCACAGAAGAACATTAGGAGCAAATAAAGGAAGAAATAAAGTTACTACAATAAAGTTACTGTAGCAGTGTCACGCTTCTTCTCTAACGTCATTGGTCACTAGAAGTCCTTCCTATGAAGTTTTAGGCTAAGTTAAGAGCTCTCTGAGAGTATTGTATATAGTATAGAATGTTTATGTATACAGCCACTGGTTCCCGAGAAACATAAGATGAATAATGTACATCAGTCCTAAGCTTCTAAAGTATGAAAAGAATCATGCCATAGTGGAAAAACAATGCTTGGCAATATAGTGGATGATGCACATACTAGGAAGGACCACAGGAATGCCGACGCCCTCTCCCAAAGAGACAAGTGTCTATGGGCTGCAGCTCCCCGTACAAGCATGGAGCTGGAGGGGATGTGGAGCCCCAGGCCAGAGAGACAGCTCCACTGTGTTTCAGCCCCAGGGACAGCACCCATTCCCACACAGAGGACAACAGGCAGAGTGTGGGAGGGCCAGTACTTTCCCTCCGTGTGGCAGAGGTGGAGAGAACCCATCATCAATCAAGGAGCTCCCTACTTAAGCCCTGCCAGTGCACTCACTCAGTGTACAGGAAGGTGGATGCAAGTGGTTGAGCAAACTGAGTCTCTGTGGTATCATCTGTAGAGGTTTGAACGTACATGCCGGGAGCCCTGCCAGTAAGGAGTTGCAGTAGTCAAGGCATGATATTACAAGCGCCTGTACTAGGAATTGGGCTGCATGTTCAGACAGGTAGAGTCTGATCTTCCTGATATTGTACAGGGCAAATCGGCATGACCAAGCAACAGAAGCCACATGCTCCTTAAAGGTTAGTTGGTCATCAATCATGACACCCAAGTTTCTGGCAGACTTTGCAGGAATGAGCTGAGCTGATTCAAGCTGGATACTGATCTGTTGTTGTACAGAGGGACTGGCTGGGATGACAGGGAGCTCAGTCTTTGACAGGTTAAGCTGAAGGTGGCGTTCCTTCATCCATGCCGAGATATCGGCGAGGCATGCCGATATCCGCGCCGAGGTCGTCTGGCGGGAACGGTAGGAGGAGCTGGGTATCATCAGCATATGATTGATATGAGAAGCCATGTGAGGGGATGACTACACCAAGTGAGGTGGTGTATATTGAAAAGAGAAGGGGTCCAAGCACTGACCCTTGAGGTTCCCCTGTGGACAAGCAGTGGGATCTAGACACTTCCCCTCTCCAAGACACTCTAAAGGATCTTCCTGAGAGGTCGGACTCAAACCAGCGGAGAGCAGATCCTGAGAAGCCAAGCTCAGCGAGTGTGGAGAGGAGGATTTGGTGGTTAACTGTGTCAAAGGCAGCTGATAGGTCAAGCAACGTTAGAACAGAGGACTGACGGCAGCTCTAGCTGATCGCAGAGTTTCCACTACAGACAAGAGCGCAGTCTCGGTAGAGTGTTAGCATTTGAAGCCAGACTGGTTAGCTTATCTGTGTCCTTGCTCAGTGGACTCACACAGGTAGACTCGAAGGTCTTTACCCAATTAGGTCTTCACACAAGAAGGACTGGCATACAAGGGCTGACGCTTCCGCTGATGCTACAGCGCAACTTACATGTTTAAATACCAGGAAATGCCACAACTGTTACCACGGCTGAACCCGCCCCTTTCAGATTTCCACCCGCGTCAGCTGACCCACCTATCGAAACTCAGAGAGTGAAACCAGGAAGTGCTCAGCCACAACAAAGCCTGACAACAGCTTAAATACAAATCTAACCCAGAAACAAAGATTCAAAACACTTACTGACCGACTGCTATCTCCTATGTCCTAGATCCGTGCTTGTTCTGATTGTAAATTGTAAATTGTAATGGTAAGAAGTGACTGACAAATTGGATACTGTTTTTGGACTGTGGAATGTGGACTGACGATTGTGGATTGGATTATTACACTGTGCTTGACCTGTGTTTGAGACATACAAACAGTGAAGCTAATTTACACTGATGGCAGTCACATTTAATGACTTTAAAGGTAAAAATTCTATAAATTAAGTGGTTTATCCAAGAAAAAAAAGCTGTAGCCTGGGGGCAGATGACCAAGGCTGTTAATGCATTGTCACCAGGGATCAGAACAGTGCCAGAGGTATACCATCTGTATGTATTTAAAATAGCTTAATTGGCAATCATTCAATCAAATATGCTTACAAGGCAGACACTTTAGTGGGACTTTATGCACTATATTTAGTACTGGCATTAATGCTATGTGCTTAGTTAACAATTAATTTCTCTTTTGAATTGTCATTTCAAGTATTTCCTAATGTCTGTTCTTTTGTGGATCATAGGCAATGCCTATTTAACCCACAATTATATTTTTTTTTACCATGAGTTTGTGCGTAATTTACAAATTGATAAATCACATTGTAACACGCTTGGTCGTGTCTTAGTTTATATTAGCTTTAGGAAAATACTCCTGGATAGCTTGACAGAGCCAGACGATGTCAGTATTGGGATTGTCACATGTACCACTTTATTCACCTGTACTTGTCAACCATACAATTCCTGGTCTCTACAGCACTATATTCTCTCAACATACATGTGTAGATTAATATGGTTTAACATGTACCAAGTCGTTACTGAAGAGACGAGCTATTCGTCGGGGGACAGACTGGGAGTAGTACTCAACCTGCTGCTGTAACTCAGTAAAAACAAGGAGCGCCACTCAGTGACGTAATCTGTTACTGCAACCAAAACAATGTTCCAAAAGCATAGCAGGCATATTTCTGACTGTTAAAACATTCTATACTTAGAAAGTGGGTTTCCATGGTTTATGCACAAAATTGTGCTTACAGGCCCCAGAACTTTAGATGCACATACGTGTTTTGTTGATTGAATCTGGGACAAAACTTTCTAAATCTCTCTCTCACTCTCACTTCCCAATCCTCTAGTTTGCTCTCAATTTCCCTCAGTTTATGTTCTCTAATGCACAAATTACCATGGCTTCTTAAAGGGGCAGGACGCATTTCTGCATGCCAACTGCTAGAACTCTTCCAGTCACCTTTACATTTAATTCCCTTTTGAACAGCCCCAGACTTTATACTTAATACAAGTTTAAATCTAACTTCTCTTGTTTCTGGGTTTGGGAGGTTTATTTATGTTCACAAACGTTGATCAGTCTGTCTGAGACATGTAAGCGCCTGGCTCTACACGCATGATTTTTCAGCACAGGGTCTTAAAAGTCACATATCTATTTCACTGCACCAAGTGAATTGACTGAAAGGGATCCCCACCCCCATTTCCTCTATAAGATTCATTTATACAGTATCTATTGGTTAAGTTAAATGGAATAATAATGGCTTTACAGATGCTGTTTACCTCAGCCTCAGGCTAGATGTCGGAACTTGACCAACTGAGGAGACAAGTTGCAGATTGTAGCTTTAACAATGTCTTGACCTTGGTAAAATAATCGGAAACAAAGCTAATGAACAGTTGTTCATTAGCCATTTAGATATTATTGCTTTAGGTTGACATTCAACTAAAATGCCTGGTACATCTGGCTCTGGCAGAGATGGGACACAGACAGTTTCGGATTGGGGCCTACACATACCCTATATGCAGGAAAGATCCTACATTTCAATCCTCACACAAACAATTAGAACTTTCAAATCTCACTTTCATTAGTTACAAAATAGAGCCCATCCGCTTATTCTTGATCAAGCCATTTTACGATAGCCTTGAAATTGTGGGCCAGTAAAATGAGGAAACGCAATGTATCTAGTTTGTAGTACCACTAATTTAACATATAAATTCAGCATCACGCAAGGGATTTCACTCTCAATAGGGCTCCTTGTCAGTCAGTCTCTGAGTAATCAGGTTTAACAGGTCTTCCTCAAGAAGAAAATGTAATTTGATATATATCTATATTCGTACACAACAAACCAAGTATGATCTAAAAACCTCTTTTCAGACTCCACCCTTTCTGTTCCTGTTGCACACAGACTTTGGTTGCCTCACACTTCCTGCCATATGGGTGGTGCCTCAACATCTAGATATAGAGTCTCAAGCAACTGTCAACCACAGTGAAGGTGGGGAGCTGCAGCATCCTGGTTGTAAGTACTACTTTTTGTGTAATGATGAAGAAACAGATTTTTAACTATTCTAATCATCTTCACTTTTTTATTAAAACAGTGGTAATGTCACTAGTATTTATAATTTTTCCTGATGTGTGAGTAAAGAATAAAAATATAAAAAATAGTGTCATCGAACATCGCCACCAAAATTGGAAGGCCCTATTTTATTTTATTTTTTTTCAATTCTGTATCGTATCACATCACAAGTTTAGACTGCTATGATATTAATGGAAAAGGTAAAACATCTTCACATAGCCACAGTCTACTAGTGTAAAACATCAACAGTCTGTGGTTTCATATTTTGCTAAAAGAGGAACTTGAGTCTTTTGTCTTCTCAGAGGAAGTTGACTGAAGTAACTTCTGATTATTCTGGTGTCAAGAAAAAGTGACACGATTAGGGCCAAGAATAAGATAACTGGCTGCTACTTTTGATTTGGTTTAAAAAATACAAACTTTTTTTTTTGTTGGTAGATCTGAACAAAAGAATCCCCGTTCTATTATATGCTCCCAAGATGTTGTGACACGATACATACGACATTTGAGCATACTGCTTTTCATCAGACCAAGTCCAAATGTTACCTATGAATCAATTTCTATTCATAAATTTGCACACCTTGAGTATTGTGCTGGCATGTTTGTGTTTTGGATTTTCGGGACCTGTTGTTGAGGATTGGGATGTGTGCTTTTGTTATTTTCTAGATTAGATTTCCACCCCTTCAGGCTACACTTACAGTTGCTGGCTATGCCTTTTTAAGGACAAGAGCAAGTCATATCTACCAAATGATTGGTTCCTCATGCTGTGTTCACGTCACTTCATATTTACCATAAATATGAGCTTCCAACTGGGGAAAAAACAGTCTCCAATATGTCCCACTTGGTAATGTCAGCAGTCTATGGGAATAAAAATAAAAGATTATAATTTATATTCACACTTATACAACCAACTCTATTTATGAAAAGTGGCAATATATGCTGCTGTTTGTTTATGATGGATTTTAAATTCAGAGATAAAAAAATATTTTGGATGTGGGCGAAGTTAAACACTTCCAAGTTGTAGCAATGAGATGTCATCCCATTCTTCTGCCTCCACTGATATGACATGAACGCAGCTCCATGGATATTAATAGCAGAGCAGCACCATGTCCTAGGTAGGCCCAAATGTATATGGTCTCTTTATTGGAATAAAATGTACAAATCATTACTATCCAGTCATTTATTGTGAAATTAGTCTCAATAACAAAATAGCATCTTAAACTCAGTGTATGTTTTATCAGTAATCAGTGTATACTTCAAACAGTAATACTTCTATGTAAAACTAGGAAACAGCTTAGTCACCATCACTGCCTACATGAACATGAACCTCACTTGTGGATGTCTTTAGTCTCCAGATTGGTTTGTTGGTTCTGTAAGGAGTTGGAAAGAATATAGTGTATTTATGTATGTCTCAAATGTACTTATGAGGTGGTCAATGTTAAAGTGTAATGTTGAAATGCAGACTTGTCACTTAGGCTAGTATTGTGTCTGTCTGCTGGTATGAACTGCATGTGCACTGGGAGACACTAAACAGTATATAAACTGAAAAAATGTCTTGATGAATCAAAATATATTTCCTCATTCTCACTTTGAACTACTCTATGAAACTGGACGAAGCACTGTCCTATTTCCACATCGATATAATCATGATGACCTTATTCTACTGTGCTTTTATTGAATCGATTTTATCTTTTTCTTTGGTGTCATGGTATGGAAACCTATCTTTAAAGAACAGAAACTCTCTGAATCAGATTGTGAAATGGTCTAGTAGGCTGATTGGTGAGTCACAGCTTAACCCAGCAGTGACCCTGTACACTAGACAGTTACAACTGGCTCGATTGTAAATGACAACTGCCACCCTTTGCACAGTGAATTTCAGCTTCTTCCTTCTGGACGAAGGTTTTATAGTCCCAAAGTGCAGAACAAAGCGGTATAAAAATAGCTTTGTTCCAGCAGCCATCACTCAGATAAACAAGTCATAGCAACAACGCACAGATGATATAGAAGCAACGTTTATTTATTTAATCTTTTAATCGTTTTAGTGGTTTAGTGATGAGTTTTAGTGATTGGAACTTTGAGTACTTTTATTATGTTTGTCTACTGTTTGTGTTGTTTCTAAATGTGTGTCAAGATGGATGACTCTCTACTAAAGTAACCTGAACAAAGCCCCCACTGCTAACTGGGAGATACTGAATTGCACAACCTACCCAACCACCCCCTTACTGGGTTATACTGAACAGACTGGGACTGGTAAAAAAAAATCTTAGAGATGAAAAGTGCAAATGAAATAACATGCAGTTTTTTTGTGTTCATGGTATGTTTTTGTATCAACTGATTTTTAAGAAGGAAAATCAAAAGTTTCCTTGGGAGGAATAGCCTATATCATTGGCTACTGTGCCACTACTTAAATGTCTCTAAGTTGTATTTTGTGAAGACAAGTAGTGTGGATCGATGGGGAGACACAACATCCCTGCTGTACTGAACTGACTGCTAAATTAGTAGTCAAAATAATTTGATTATTCCCGGAGCAAACAAAATGCGTACGAACAAGCAACTCTCTCACTTACTCTCTCTCTCTATTGCGGCTCCGTGTGTGTGACAGGCAGACTATGGAACACAAACCTAAACTTTTCTCTTCTGAGTTCAATGAGAAAATCGTCAAGGAACATATTTTTTATTATTAGTAAATTATTATTTGTGCTTCACCGAATATGGTAGGCTATTCGGATTCAGGAGCATCCCTGCTATCAAATTGAAATATCAATCATGTAGGCTATAAGCACAACATCTTGTGTATGATGATTGAATGGCTTCACTTACTTTGATAACTTCAGCAGTTACATAAATTAAGGGAAAAAGAGCTTCCGGCTGCAGGCTTATGTGTGCCATATAATGATGGCAGTGCTAATTCTTTGTACATGTCCAGTGTAAACTCTAATAGTGGTGATCAAAATTTTAGTTGGCAGTCACAAGTTATGCATTAATATTAGCAGTCAGTAGGCAAACCAACCATTTCTCAAAAATGTGAAAATGAAAGTCTTTTCAGTCCCCTTTATACCTTAATAATGTGAAACTATGTGGGAAATCTTAAATTCTGGTCCACTACCATGGATTTTATTGAGTGTTTGTGGCTCTCTTTGGTTTTTGTCACCAGGAAATGGATAGATGTTTGCTGTTCCTTCTGCTCCTGCTGATGGGTAGAAATGGTAAGTTGTTTTTTTGTTGTTGTTGTTGTTTTTGGCATTTTACTTGACAGTTACAGTAGAAAGAGACAGGAGAGAAACAGGGCAGAGGGGATGGCATGCAGCCAAGGGCACGGGCCAGATTTGAACCTGTGCCGCTGCGATTAGGACTTAACGGTACACACTCGATAACGGTACATAATCATAGAAAACAACACAATAAAAACATATAACACACAGCATTAATCACACATTAAAAGCAGTTCTGAAAAGGTGAGTTTTGATTAGTGATTTGAACATGAACAGATCGGTGGACAATGTTTTCTTTTGTGTTTCCTAGTCATCCACACTTTGTGGACTTTGCGACTTGGGCCTGTACAGGATCTTGCTTGTCTCACATTGATTTCATTATATTTCTAGCATAATAGTACAAGCTAAACAAAATGTAGTCCCTCTAGCTGCCTTCTGCTTTACTTTCTCTTTAACTTTCGCCCTTCTTGCTTTCGGGGGGGGGGGGGGGGGTTAAACGTCCACATGTGAGAAGCATTTTGTTCAATTAAAGGAACAGTGCTCACTTATGACACATGACAAATGTGAACATGGTGCAGCTAGTTCATGCTTTTGTCACATAATCCTTTCGTGGTGGAGAAACGTAATCTTCACATTATTCATGTGCACAACCCATAATATGTGTTTGAGAACTAAATTTCGTGAGACAATATATGTTTTTCCCTGTAGGGTTTTCTCAAGAAGAGGACGTATGCTCTAAGTCAGTGATCAACTCTTGTGGTGACTGTATCAAATCTGGACCATACTGTGTGTGGTGCAAACAACTGGTAAGAAAGAACTTTATGACTTAAGTATCTGCTGGGAATCTTGGTATTGTGTTTTACCAGTGCTTAAAATGTGTGTGTGCAGAGACGTGTGTGTCTCAACACACTCCGCATGTGTGAGGTGTCTCCAATAGATACACATGCTACATATGCTGTGAGCGAGGTGTGAATGCCTTACGCTCGGGGCCACACCGCCTGCGTGAGCGTCGCGGAACCTGTTGCTTTTATTTTTCGCCGCCCATGTTAACAGGTTAGAGCAGCCACACAGCCCGGTGAGCAGCAGCATTTTTCAGCGTGATGCGTGCGGTTCTCAGCAAAAATAGACAGGGAAAATGATCTGTTGGTAGTCATATTGATATCATACCAGCAACATTACACCTTTCAATACAGTTTCAATGTCTATATCTGTAGAATATGTCACAGACATGAAAAAAAAAAAATTTTTTTTACCCCAACACGTTCTGTTTCCATTTCAAATTAAAAGCCTTCTAGCGTTTCTGTGGACAGAATCCCTTCATTTGTTAACACAAGGCTTCTTTTGTTAAATATTTGCAGGACCGTGTTGTAGAAAATTCAGTGACTTGCACGGCTAAATTTGTGGAGTAGCCTGCTGGCTTTTAATTGTGGAAATAGGGTAGTCATAGCAGAAACCCCACGTAGGCTATAGGCTCTCTCCCTCTCTCTCTCTCTCTTTTTCTCTCTCTCTCTCTCTCTTTCTCTCTCTCTCTCTCTCTCTCTCTCTCTCTGAACGAGGGTAAACAAAAACCACGCGACTGCTTCTTTGGTACAACTCTTGACTTTTCGGACCGCTCATCAACATATAAATGACATTTATAATGACATGAAATGAAACATTCTATGGCCATTATCAAAGGCAAACTCAATGTAGAAAGATAGACAGCGCCGCAGCAGCAACGCTCTCTGTGTGGACACCACAGGCGTGCGAGCCGCAGCAGTTCAGCGAGGCAGCCGTCACGCACCGCTCACGCAAGCGGTGTGGCCCGGGCGTTATGGCTCTGCTCTTCGACTGTGTGGTTAGAGGTGTCGAAATTAGAGATGCACCGATCGATCGGCCGATCTTTTGGGAAAGTAATAACATGTTAGATAAAGTGGGATATACTGCAATTCATTTTCAGTTGGATTTTATTTGTACAGAAAACCTCTGTGCAGTAACCTGGAGCACTTTTTTATTTTGAGATTTGTTTGAGTGAGAGAAGGTCCTGTAACCTGGAGCAGTTTTGGAGAAAATGTAAGTTATTAATAGTCAATGTTTTATTATGAACATACAATTGAATTTTAATTTTCCATTAAAGAAAAGTTACAAAAATGTTTGTGTATGCTGTCAATTATAGTTCTCAGAAAGAAAATCGGAATTGGCCAAAATCGGAATTGGCAGGTCAGACTTTTAAAAAATCGCAAATCGGAATTGGCCAAGAAAATTGCAATCGGTGCATCTCTAGTGATAGACAGATGGTTCATCCAATCACCTGTCAAGTATTTTTTGAAAGTGCCTGCCCTTTTCCAAACAGTTTCCAAAGACGACTTCCCAGATGGTTCTGTGTAACAAACTATCTGGCGCGTCCAGTTATACTTTCACATTACCCATGTAAGATCATGCCTTTAAAGTACGTCTTCTGCTGATGTCATCACTATTATTGTACAGAAATCATCACTAATAATCACGTTTGGGACACAGCCTTAAAGGAATAGTTCACCCAAAAAATGAAAATTCAGTCATTATCTACTCACCCCCATACCGATGGAAAGTCGGGTGAAGTTTCTTACGGCCGAAATACATGGGACACTGACGTGACGCGTCACGTAGGCGGGGCGGAGCGGGGCTTTTTACCTGCTACACAGACTCTGTCTTTGTAGCATGTGGTTGCCACATAGATGATCGGCTACGGTGTGCATATTGAGTTTTGCCAAGTGATAATACAGTTGGTTATGCAGGGTTTGGAAGTATAGGCTATATTAACTGGTACTGAATTAATTAACTAGATCGCTTTAACTACATGGATACACATTGATTTGATTGATTTATTTTATTGTGCAATGTAAAAACACCCACAAGGTTGCTCTGCTGCGTCACATTGCCTCTGGTACAATGAGGTATTTATTTTAATCATTTTTAAACAGATTGTACTCGTCTTTTACACAGTTCTATGGAGTTTTTACCTGTTTGAGGGCCGCGTAGCCGCGCGTAGAGGGGAAAAAATAGACCAGACGCGCAAAAATAGAGATGAGCCGTGCGATGCCCGCGCAAGTGCGCGTGGCTTCCGAGGTCCGTGTAGCAGCTTCAGTTGATTATAATGGACGCGCTCTGCTGCGGGCATTCTGCGGCAGACGTGTGGCGTGTTCATCCGTGTCCCATGTATTTCGGCCGTTAGTCCACAAAACAGTCCTGGAGCTTCACAGCAAAACAGCGTTGCAGCATTCTCCTAAACAACCGAAGTTGCTGGGGACTTCTTTTAAAATGTAAAAAAACAACCGAAAAAAACCCATAAAACGGCTCCATACAGCTCAACCGGCGTAACCCAAGTCTCCGGAAGCCCCGAGATCCCAAGTTCACTTGAAAAGACGTCATTTACACCCTTTTTTTAGCCAAAATCTTCACTGTAGCCACTGAGCTCAAAGCTGCGTTCACGTTAGCACGCATGCTGAAGTGAGTGCACAAGCTCGAAGGCGTGTACATGCGCCGCTAGACGAGATCAACCAGAACTCGCGACTTCTGCATACCTCCGTGTTTACATTGCTACTCAGAAGCTTGGGTTACGCCGGTCGAGCTGATTGGCTTGGATTGGAGCTGATTTTTTTTTTTTTTTTTTTTTTTTTTACGTTTTAAAAGAAGTCCCTAGCAACTTCGGTTGTTTAGGAGAATGCTGCAACGCTGTTTTGCTATGAAGCTCCAGGACTGTTTTGTGGACTAAGAAACTTCACCCGACTTTCCATCGGCATGGGGGTGAGTAGATAATGACTGAATTTTCATTTTTGGGTGAACTATTCCTTTAAGTAACATCTACCGTTTTTCACAACCATAGCAAGTGACTTAGTGCAGAAACTTCCAGTTAATACGGGAGGCTATGGGGAACCTCAGGTGAAAAAGTATTACGAGTCTAAAGGGATCAGGGAAGAGCAGTTTTCTTTTACCCAGATAACAATCACAACGATCACTAAAATGCTCAGGGGCTTGGATACTAACAAAGATGCCATCCCAGCTAAGTTCCTGAGAGATGCTGCAAAGGTTATTGCTCCCTATGTCACACACATTATACATCTTTCAATTTCCCAATCAAAAGTCCCCCAGGAATTTAAAAAGGCCAGAGTTACTGTTTTTTTTTTTTTGTTTTTTTTTTTAAAAAGGGCAGTAAGGTTGAACAAAGTAACTACAGGCCTGTATCTATATTAAGTGTAATCCTAAGTAAAATCCTGGAAAGAGCTCTTTATGAACAAATCCTTAAATATGTTAACCAATTTAATATTTTATATGATTTTCAGTCAGGTTTTAGGCAGTCTTACTCAACTGAGACTTGCATGATTTATTTACTGTAACCGACTTAATTAAAAAGGAAACTGACAGTGGCAAGTATTGTGGAATGGCAACGATCGACCTTCGAAAAGCATTTGACACAGTGGATTCACTGTGTCAAATGCTTTTCGAAGGTCGATCGTAAAGGCAATAGGTTTTAATAGGGAGGCCTTGAAATGGATAAAGTCATACCTTTCTGGTAGAGTCCAAATGCTCCAAAGGTATGCTCTCAGAGCCCAAAAACCTTACCTGTGGTGTCCCTCAAGGAAGCATAATTGGTCCTTTATTGTTTTTATTGTATATAAATGACATGGAGGCAGCTTGTTCATGTCCTTTATTTTTGTATGTGGATGATTCAGCTTTGTTGGTAACTGGAGAGTGCTTAGAAACAGTTAGAATATCACTTGGTAAAGAGCTCCAAAAAATAAGCAGTTGGTTATGTGACAACAAGTTATCCTTGCACTTAGGCAAATCTGAATGTATTGTTTTTGGAACAAGGCATAATTTAAGGGACCTAACCAGTTTTTCTGAATGTAATGGAACAAAGATACAGGAAAAGCGTTCTGTTACTTATCTTGGATGCGAACTGGAACAGTGTATGACTAGTGAGTCTATGGCCCTCTCTGTCATTGGGAAGGTCCATTCAAAGACAAAGTATCTTGCAAGAATATCCAAATTCCTTGATAAGGAAACCATGAGGACATTAGCTACATCATTAATTCAATGCCACTATGATTACACCTGCGTAACCTGGTACAGTGGTGTAACTAAAAGTTGAAGGTAGAATTCAACAGTTAAAACTTATTATGGTCTATAAGATTTTACACGGTCTATGTCCAAATTATTTTACCAGGTATTTTCAGTATGTTCGGGTCTCTCATGGCCTGAATACGAGGGCTAGTGTATCTAACCTGAAACAACCCAACCTAAAAAGCAAAGTAGGGAGAAGTACATTTCTCTACACAGGCGGGGAGGAGTGGAATAAAATCCCAAACTAAATTAAATCTGCCCACTCTCTGAATAGTTTTAAAAAATAACAGAAAAAATGGATGCTGAGTAAATTAGTATAGTGAAACATCTTTTCGGGAAATTAGTAGCATATACCTGTCACTCCCTTTTCCTGCCTGCCTCCTAGCCTAGACCTCAGGACCGCAATGGAAATAAGTCATGTGACTTTATTGCGATATCCATTAAAGTTTGTAGGGCAGCGAAGACCAGTTACTGTCTGCAAATCTCTGTTACTAACTGTAGAATGTTAAGTTTCACTTTTGTTTTCACACCGGGAGACTCTGTGGATTGAGTTCAATACTGCTGGTCTACTGTCTGTACATCTCCAAATTACAGACATGACATGATGCGCACATCAGGCACATTAGAGATCGATTTAGATCCATTTCTACACACTGACCAACTTTTGATTTTGTGTCTCTATATGGGAACAGTGCATCTCACAGTCAAAGACGCCCTCTAGAGGCCATCTGACGAAGCATCATCTCACTAAGCATTACTTGACTGACTGACTGACTGACAGTCTGACCTTACCTGAATTTGGCTCATGATGCCCCCAGCTGCGCCATGGGAAAAAGATAAATAACTCAGTTCTCCAGTTGTCTCTACCGGAGCACCGGAGCAACAGATAACAGAGAATTTGAGGGTTTTATCATGGCCTGGAAGCTACCCAAGGTACTACCAAAGTTCAACATCACCTAAAGTGTGAAAACCAAAATCTTTGTTTTAATCTTGTATTGTGCATTTTCAGAATTTCACCAAACCAGGGGAACAGGAAGCAGCTCGCTGTGATACCAGATCCGAGCTGATGAAGAGAGGTTGCATGACGGGAGAAATCATATCTCCTATGAACAACATTGACATAGTTAAGGACACGCCTCTGTCTAAGTCATTCGACCAGCAGGAGCCCATCCAGCTAAATCCTCAAGAGATTAAATTGAAACTGCGACCTGGTGAGTGGAATCAACTTAGGTATACCCAATAGGTAGCACTATTGGGTATACTTTGAGTTCTGTGATCTTGTTTATCTAGTAGGGCTGTAACAATGCACCGATTCAAATTTATGCACCAGGCTTAATGTCTAGGATACTGCTGCATCGATTCAAACAGCTTGAATTAGGCCAGAGATGGGAGGGAATCACAGCTGAATCGATGCAGGATGATACTATAGGCGTATCTTGTTTTAATTTTAGCACCTAATAATGTCATTTACTCTGTGTGTTTCTCTCCCTCGAGTCCATACTCTGGCAGAGACATGCATCACCTTCACATGGTGAGCTGGACAGATGCGCAAATTGGTCACAGTTCAAGAAATGCGACTATGGTGTATTTTATTTAACCTTTATTTAACCAGGAAAAGCCTCATTAACATTAAAAATCTCTTTTTCAATAGTGTTCTGGCCAAGACAGGCAGCAGTGCAACCTACCACGTCACAGACAGACAACATAACAGATTACAGTTCGCGGACCGTGCTCTGATATGCCAGAAATCGGTTCGATTACATTCAGACTCTATTGCTTTAGCCTGCCCGTGGTAGCCTGGATGTTGCAAACTGAATTTTTTCGACTTGAATTTTTGGATCTGAATTTGACCAGTTGAATTTGAATGATGTTCCATTTTAATTTTTTCGACTTGAATTTCTGGAACCGAATTTGACCAGTCGAATTTGAGCAACCTGAATATGTTTTTTTTTTAAATTTTGAAACTTGAATTTTTGGATCTGAATTTGTGAACATTGAAAAATATATATTTCAATTTCAGCTTTTGAAATTGCAAATCAATAAATGTAATATTTTACCTTATATTTAATAATTAATAATTTAATATTTGACCTCTGTATCAAATCTGTTGTGGAAGTAGAGACACCCACCCCTATTATCTAGCATTGAAATACTGCCTAGCATAAATTAGGCCACGCTATTTTTTTCCACCTGATCTGTTGCCCATCTTTTCAGTGCTGAACAGTGTTGCATAAACCTAGATTCACTGAACTGCAAATATTTGAATATTTTTTATCCTTCCTTGTATAAAATGTATGCAAAACTATAGTTTTTGCTGTCTTTGCAGGGCTGCCTACCACATTCACCCTGTTTTTTAAAAGAGTCCAGGGCTATCCAGTTGATCTATACTACCTGATGGACCTGTCCTACTCCATGGCGGATGATTTGAGAAATGTCAAAGAACTGGGACAGCAGCTTTTTGCGACTCTGAAGAAAATCACTGAACATGCTCAAATAGGTGACAAGATTACTGATTGCAATCTCAGTCTGATAATGTTGATGGTCTAATATACTATTATAAGCTCTTTTGACATCTCATTGGTCTGAAAGGTTTTATGTACCTTTTAAGATGTGTTTGCTTGCCATCCCACCTCCTCCTTTCATGACAAAACCAATGCAGAATCAGGGGTAATAGTTGTTTCTTGACACTGCAGGATTTGGCTCCTTTGTGGATAAGACAGTCCTGCCTTTCACTAACACCAACAAGGAAAAACTTAAGAAGCCTTGTGATGCGAAGGAGCAGCAATGCCAGCCTGCCTTTGGCTATAGGCATGTTCTCAGCATGACATCCAAGGAGGATGAGTTCAAAGCAAAAGTGAGAAAGCAGTTCATTTCTGGGAACTTGGACTCTCCTGAAGGAAGTCTTGATGCCATGATGCAGGCTGCTGTCTGTGGGGTAAGAAGCCAACCAAAGAGATAACAGTGTACTGTATTAACAATGGGAACTTCTGACCAAGTATGGGTTTGTTGTTTGGCCGTGATCAGATAGAACTATTTTTTATCAAGCTCAAAAGAAAAGTTCAGCTCTGAACGTTGCTAGTAACGGATAGATCAAGAAGTTACAACATTCTTATTGTTATGCAACACAGTTTGACAACAACTTGCAAGATATCTAATTAGCGTTAGCTAGCTAACCTGGATTAACAATTGTTGCTGAAAATGAAAATGGACAAGAGAAAGTTGCTCTTCTTGCTGTTGTAGAATAGCATTAGGAGCCCATTCTGAAAAGGAGGATGTGGGTACATGACATCCTCATAGGGAGTACTGAGAGTTTTATCATCTCGTTAAGAGCTCTGCCTAGATACTGCCCATTTCAAGGGCTTTTTGCACACTGATACAGCTAAAGCTAAGACATGCTGGACAACTTGGAGCGGCCACAGAACGCACTGCGGCCAAAACGCAGTCACATAGTTTGTGCCTGTCCCAACCAAACCATTGAAAAAAAACTGAAAGAAGGCATTAAAAAAATGGTTTTATGTGATCACGGCCTTGCTCTAATTAAATAAGCAGTCGTCAGTTCCATTTATTTGGGCCTTCTGCACAGGACAAGATAGGTTGGAGGAACAGCAGCACACGGCTCATTGTACTTACCACTGATGCTGGATTCCACATGGCTGGGGATGGCAAACTGGCAGGCATACTGGACCCCAATGATGAACAATGCCACATAGAAGACCATCTTTATGCCAAGAGCAATGACATGGTATGGGCAGTGGTGTCAGTGGCCAGAATTCACTGGGGTACCTACCTCTTTAGGGGGATCCAGGGGAGCGTGCCTCCTCAGTGGATTTTTATTTATTTTTTTAACAAAATGCTTCATTTTAATGCAATGTTTGAGAAATTCTTGAAATTCTTAACTTGATTTTAAGTTTAAACAAACAGTTGTATCCTGATGGTAACATTCTCCCCCAGAATACTTTTTGCTCACTATGTGCAATTTCATGCATTTTTACATTATTTGGCATGGCTCATGGCACCTCTAGTATTGCAGATCTTTTTATTTCTTTTCATTTTTTTCTTTTCATTTTATTGCCAGAACCCAATTTCTGATGGTGTTTTTTTATCATTATTTATCCTCAAAAACAAATTAGGCCATATGACAAATACTGTGATAACATGGCAGGTATTGCGATAATTTGTGAAACAGAGCTTTTCACAGAAACACTTTATATATCACTATGCAGTTGTTAACTTTGATTAACAACTGCATAGTGATATATAAAGTGAAATTGATAAAATTAAAGATCTTATAACATACCTCTGTATTATATTTCAGTGGAATTAGTTTATATATTATTCTAAATTGATGAAAGATTTCCATCACACTTAGCACTAACAGCTGACTACTATCTCTACTGTCAACTATCCAAAATAGGCAAAATTCCCAAATAATCTAAAAAAAAAAGAAAAATACAATTCACTTGGTCCATGTTTTACTAGCATTTCCCTGTTTGAAGGTGATCGTACCTGGCTATCACTAATATTTTCTGCCACTTCCCTCAAAACTCAGCTTCCTCTAGAGTAAACATGACATGACAAAAAAGGTAAGCACTCAAAATATCATCCATTATTATTTATTATACAATGGCCTGGATGAATACTTGATTCTGATTGGGTGGAGTGGTGTTGATTAATTTCAGATAACCACATGGCTCTGACATGTTCAGACTTTCTTACGAACTGAATATTATTGTGTACAAGCATTCAAGTACGAGCATCACTTTTATATGATGGCACCAACAACAACTTTAGCAAAACCAGGAATACAGTTATTTTAGCTTTATTAAGTTTCTTCTTTCATCTAGTCACCTGAACTCTGCAGGCCTGTCTCCCCTAATCTGAGACTGATCCTCCTGCCTCCATCTGGCTAGATGAACAGCAGTGTTGGGGAAAGTTACTTTTGAAATGAACTAGTTACTTCATTACTTGCCCTAAATAGTAACTAGTTACGTTACTAAGTTAGTCTTTATTAAAAGTAACTCGTTAGAGTACTTTCATGTTGCCCACTTAAAATACGTCTTCTGCTGATGTCATCACTCTTATTGTATAGAAATCATCACTAAGTAACAATCTACTGTTATCTAAAGAAAACATCAAAGTAACTTTCATTTACCTAGTTCCACAGTAAATAGTCAGATCACGGAGTTAACTGATCCTGTCTGGTCTCAAAATAAACGGCAGACAGCACTCACAAGCGCTTTCAATTCAAATCTTAAGTATGATAGTGAAAGCTAAACTTACAGTTAATAATAATGTTACCCTTCTCTTCGATCAGTTCAAAGTAATGTGAATATTTCCAAGTTCTGCAGTTTATTGTTGTGTTCATTCTGAAAGCAAGTCGTGACCTACAAGCCTCCACTGCACCGCCAGCCTACTGTATAGTCTGCTTTTAATAATAATCATGTAGCGCAATACTTTCATTTTTACTTTCATTTATAGGCCTACTTTAATTTACACTAACTAAACATTTAACCATTTGAAAGAAAAATAAAAGTACAGAAATATAAATTTGAGAAAGTAACTAATAACTGATAATACCTTGTTACCACAAAAAAGTAATCTGATTACTCTAATGTGTTACTATGTAACACATTACCCCCAACACTGTAGAACAGTGCATGTATTCAGAAGTTACGAGATTGATGGCTGTCTATAAGACACTTATTAACTATCCCTATTATCTAGCGAAAGATCTTCCAATGAAGAGGTGCCACTATGGATATAAGAAGATAAAGATAAGATGGCACTTTATTGATCCCCTTGGGGAAATTCAGGTGCCACAGCAGCAATTGGCAGACAATGCCAAGGAAGTCAAGTAGGATATACTCTACCAAGATGCTCTAAGTTTGCAACTTACCATTGTGATTGCTAAATTGAATATCTTTGTGTGTAGGACTACCCATCTGTTGGACAATTGGCTACGCAGTTGGAAAAAAACAATATTCAACCAATCTTTGCTGTTACAAAAAACGTGGAGGGAGTGTACAGGGTAAATAAGCTTAACTATTCATATCTGTCCCTCTTTTTTTAACTTGCTGTCAATATTTATCATCATTATATCATTTAAAGGGCATACATTTTGACAGTTATGTTTGACTTTTGCCATCGTCATATCTTTTATCACAGCAACTCAAAAAAATGATTCCAAAATCTGAAGTGGGAGTTCTATCATCAGATTCTACAAATGTTGTTGCATTGATTGAAAGTGCCTACGGGGTAAGTTAACCGCCCTTATCATAAAATGTTCTGCTTTTTTGTATTTTTGTGAGCACATGCATGTTTAAAACTGACCTGACTATTATATCCATAGTATCTGGTAACATTGTTGTGTTATTAGTGTCTCTCTAATCTCCCCTGGCCCCTCTCTAATCACCCCTCTCAAATTTTGTCACCCATGGCAGAGGTTGTCCTCCAAAGTAACTGTGACCCATGATGATCTCCCTGACAATGTGAGAGTCATTTACACCCCTATTTGTCAGCATCCAGGACCATCTCGGGACACCGAAGGGGTTTGTGACAACGTGGGTGTGGGACAGGAGGTCAGTTCAACAATTACCTGTGTGCTCCTTTAACATTTAAGGTGCTGTCTGTATTTAGCCTATTGAGCTAGACCTCCCGTCCAGCTGTAGCTGGAGGTTGGCAGTCTAGAAACCTGAGACGGTGCAGAACAGGGAGTATGTTTACATGCACACTAATAATTAGATCTTTCCCTGATTAAGGTTAAAATCAAATTAGATCCTGACTCCTGAAATAGTTATGTAAATGCCTTTATCTGATTATCTTAATCGGGGTAAGATCATAATTTGAGTAAGCATAGAGCCTAGATTTTTGCTCAGTCTTTCAGTTTATTAGGGCATGAAAACACTTTAGTCAAATTTCTTTCAGCTTTTTACAAATCAAACAACATGGCGCAGTGGAGTGTGGCAAGTGGTAGACTGATTATTAAATCAATCCATGTAAAAACCAGGTTATTAGAGAAATTCCCTTACTAGTTACGTAATTACGTTTTATTGGTTGCCAGATATGTCAGGGTAAGCAGCAAGTCCCAATGAAATGAAAAATGACTTTTTTTTACCTGATTTTCCAAGCCATAATAAATGCCAAATAATTTCCCCATTTTTTATTTTTTTTCATAATTTTTTAGATAGTTTTATCATAATCACATTACGTTTACTTCCTGGACAACAGAGTATCTTTAGTGGTTACCTCATTGTGTACCAGTAGGTGTGAATGCAAATTCCAGCCAAGAATACTATCGCAGATTTTTTAACAATCCTGCCCCTCCACCCCTTCCATCAAATAAAACTGTCTTTTAACTAAACTGCATTTTGACAGCATGTTGCTTCCTTAATTTGATGTATTTCCTATTGAAACAGGATATAGGGGTGTAACATAATGTGGGGAGTGAGTTTTGGCATAAATTGTTAAATAGGTGTATGGTATGATAGTTGGAATGAGATAAAAAAGGTGAAAAAGTTACGCAATTTTTCATTTCAGTGTAACTATAAGTTGCACCTGAATTAAACCATGTTGTAGTGATGTACAACGTGGTGAATGTAAATATTGATGTCCATCAGTTGGACCAAGCAGTGTACACAGCCATAAGCCGTCTTGGCTTAGCTTGTCAGGCACTTGTCAGGCACTTGTCCACGAGCCGGCCTACAGTGGCCGTGCCACCTTTGACATCTCATTGGCCGGCCCAAGTGTTGTAATGGGGTGATGTAAGCAAGATATGATGCAGCTGAAACGTAAACAATAGTGGCAGTGGACTATGCCAGCATTGGCCATATACCGGAAGCCTTATCTTCTATTATGTCTGAATTCAGTGACACAAATGGATTAAAATGTGAACAAATACCAAAACCAAAATGTGTTTGGGTCCCACTTTAGCAAATCCCATTCCTGGACACACTACTGATTGTGAAATGGATGTTGAAGTTCAACTTGAGGTTATTTTGTGTTGAATTTTCTCATCATTTTATCACTGTTAAATGTAAAATATCAAAACCTTGCACTCAGCTCCTGACTTGGTACAGATCCTTTGCACAACTGGTGAAAAATACAAGTAGGTTGCACACAAAACAATAAATTATGCTTATCTTCTTTAGTTGGTACAGGAGAACAAAGAGACACAAACGTTTTGGGCTGACTGTCTTCTTCAGTGTGTCCACAAGACTGACAAACACCAGCACAGTTATAGGCTGGTCTTACAGAGGTGCTGATCATTACTCACAAGTAGTTTATTAACTCAGCATTGTCAATTAGCAGATCATCCTAACTGACAACAACTAAGTGTTGTATGGTGATACTGATACTGGAGCATAGGAGTCGATCTGATCAATTGGCAGACATTTAATGATGCATCATTGGAGAGGAACAGCATGAACACAGTCAGTGATGTCAGTCTGATGTCAGAGAGACCTGTGATCTATATAGTGGTCAGTTACGTACATGACAAAATTACAAAACATGGCTCCTGCATGTCTCCATATGCCTGATATCTGACAGCTCACAACTGACACTTGCAGCCGAATGGCCTTGTAGCAGGAACATCAGGCACATCCTGCAACTAATGCTGACCTTACACTAGATGATATTTGAAGCGATTTCAGTTTTAGACAAATTTTCAAAGTCAGAATAAAAATCACAGCAGTTGCGCTCCCGTCACCACAATTGTTGGGTGGAAAACTCAGTCTTAGCCGTCTTTTTCTCGTCTTGACCGTTAGAACAAAAATGTGTTTAATATTATCTTAAGTCTTTAGTCTTGACTCATAGATGTGTGATGGTCAATTACACCATTTATAATGCTGCACTAACAACAACCAATGGGTGCACTGTCTTTGGCTGACATCAGCACCTGTAGTGACAGGTGACAAGGCTCCACAAACATAGTAAACATGCTGATGTGGAAAGCGGAAGTCCTGGTTCTGTTGGACCGTCGAACTAAAGGAGAAACTGGTGGAGCCGTGGAGAGAACAAGAGTTTATCTCTCTCGATCTCTCTCTCTGCGTGTTGTGTATGTATGGTTTGTTGTATGTGTGTGTGTGTAGATGGTGGAGGAGGGATATGTATGTTGTAGCTTCATTCACACTCACACTGTTTTGAGTATTACAGGACACTGATAGATATATCATGACGGTAAAATGCAGGATAAACGTTCCTATAATTATACTTCCAATTTCAGTACAGAATTAAAAAAGTTACTGACCTCGGGGCATGAAAATAAGTGAATTATTATACTACTACCTCCTGTTGATATGAATGACTGGCTAGTAACGTTGGATGTATCAGCTCTTTACACTTCAATACCCTCAAAAAATGTAAGCAATTTATTCACTACAATGTCCCTGTTTTTTGGTTATATAGGCAAAACATCTCGTGCCCTGAAAACATGTTTATCTGAACACAGATCAGAGGCCTGTCTCACAAAGTGAGATTAGTGGGTTAGCAAGCTAACTTTGGGCTTAACTCTGGCTTTTCAGTCTCACGAAGGTGGTTCACTTTTAACCGGGGTAGATTACCACGGTAACTCATGCTTCACGGCTAGTTAAGGCTATCGGATCAAAACGGATGAAAGGCCCGCCTTCTGACCAATTAGCTCTCTGGAAACAGGGAGTCACCATTCCTACAGGATCCAGAATGCTGTATTCAAATGAAAACGACAAGTAATAAAGAAAACTGTTGGCTAAATATTGAATTAACAGACAGTAAGAAGTGCTGTTCGCAGGGTGACATGTTTACAAACCAGTAGAATCACTTTGCTTTCCACAATAATTTATTATATTGGATATAGCAGGTATGCTACCTAATTGACCCTATTATTAATGAATGAAAGGTACTGTTGAAATCATTATTCTGCAGACATTAGGAAAAACAGCTAAAAATGATTGATTATTCTGAAAAATCTATATTTATTCATCACTTCAGCTCTACTTCACTCCAGCAGCTGATAAAAAAGTGCATGGGGCGTGCCTATGGTCATCTTCTCTGCCGTTTGTGGTGCCGTGTGCTTTTATGAATTGCTTTCACAATATGTAAATGATCAAAAGGGGTGGAAGTACGGGGAGAATGGTAACGCAAATAATGCCCCGGCATTTCACGTTTATGAATGAGAAAACACCATGACGGTATCTGCCTCTAACGTCACGCTAAATCTTTTTATGAATTAAAATTTTATGAATGAGCCCCATAATAACATTATGCAAATTCGGTGATTAGGCCAAGAGATGACAGCTGACGAGGAAAAACTGAAACTAAAACTCACCTTCATAATCGAAGAGGGAAGTTGTAGCCTGTTCTCTAGTTTAGATCCAGGAGTCAATAAAAATAGTCTTTGTACTTCACCAATGTTAATGTTGGGCAGGTTGTGGAGCGATTTAGAGAAGGCCAGTGGCAGGCCAGCTGGCAACAGGAAGTTGTAATGCATCTGCTTCTCAATTCAGAAGCTGTTGCCATGACAATGTGAAAAGGGCCTATACCTAGTGATATCTAGTGGTAATTTTGAAAAAATCATGTTTTCGAGAGTGAATGCTACATTTTCTGCAGATGAACACATATTCCGTGGGTGGACCTATTTTCCGCGGTAAATTCCGTGATCGCGGAATCCTGGAGGGTCTAATATATACACTCACCAAGCACTTTATTAGGAACACCTGTACACCTTCTTATTCATGCAATTATCCATTCAGCCAATCATGTCGCAGCAGTGCAATGCATAAGATCATGCAGATACAGGTCAGTAGCTTCAGTTAATGTTCACATCAAACATCAGAATGGGGAAAAAATGTGATCTCATTGACTTTGACCGTGGCGTGGCTGTTGGTGCCAGACGGGCTGGTCTGACTTGAAACTGCTGATCTCCTGGGATTTTCACGCACAACAGTCTCTAGAGTTTACACAGAATGGTGCGAAAAACAAAAAACATCCAGTGAGCGGCGGTTCTGAGGACGGAAACGCCTTGTTGATGAGAGAGGTCAGAGGTCAGAGGAGAACGGCCAGACTGGTTGGAGCTGACAGAAAGGCTTCAGTAACTCAGATAACCTCTTTACTACTATGGAGAGCAGAAAAGCATCCCAGAATGCAACACGTCGAACCTTGAGGCAGATGTTGAACCTTGACCCAGTATTAGTAAGGTGTTCCTAATAAAGTGCTGTATATATGTATATGTACATACAGTATATATATATATACATTGATTAATATTGATTTGCATAGCCTTTTAGCTCGGGTTGTGCAGATTTTAGGGATATGAAACATTTGAAGATACTCAAAAAAATGACATCACAGTAAGCAAAAATACCAGTGTAGGCTCTGGCAGACCATTTCTATTGCAGAGTATAAAGGGTTAAGCGTCTTTTATGATTCTTTTTCTTGTTTATTGTCTTCAATATTTGTCTGTCATTGAAACCCTTGTTAGATATGATGATCTGCCAATCTACCAATGGATCAGATCACCATACAACACTTGTCAGTTAGGATGATCTGCTAATTGACAATGCTGACTTAATAAACTAATTGTGAGTAATGATCAGCACCTCTGTAACACAAAACTACTTATTCGCTTAACAGCCGTTGATGGAAACACACCAGATTTGAATTTTAAGATTGTCGACTTTTCAAAAGTTTGTTTTGAATTTGCGCAAAACCTGAATGGAAACATGACTACAGCCCAAAATGTTTGTCTCTTTGTTCTCCTGTGCCAAAAAAATAAGGATAGAAGCATTGTTTATTGTTTTGTGAGCGACCTACCTATATTCTTCATCACATGTAACATTAGCCTCAGGTGGATGAGCTAATTCTTTAATTTGGGACAAATTCTGAGCCTCAAGCTTGGAATATTTAATTTGTTTCCAGCTGGTGGGTAATCAACCTATCCAAAGCAGCAAAGAGAGGACATTAAGAAGTGTCAGAATGTTGCACCTGATGGTCAATATCATAAATAATTTGAAACGTACTACTACTGTAGTTACCTTAGCTACATGGGTACAGTATACATGTATTTTGTTGTTTGGTAGAGACAGGTTTATCATTGTTTTTACTTTTTATATTTTTTAAAATGCTGTCCAAAATGTATTATGACAATTCCACTGTCTGACTCCCCCAACCCTAACCCCACTCTCCAGATTTCTTTTAAAATCACCGTGATAGCAGACGAGTGTTTGGAGGAGAGGTCTTTCACTATCAGCCCACTTGGCATTAAAGATAAACTGAAGGTGACCTTATCAACGAACTGTGAGTGTGAGTGTGATGACCCTAATAACAGTAACCACCCACACTGCGACGGCCAGGGCAGAGTCAGCTGTGGTCTGTGCAGGTAAGCTTGAGACTGACATGGATGGGAAGGCTGGTGACAGGCAGCTTTATATGTAGCATTTTAGAGAATTATAGTTTACGTTTTTTTTTGTTGCTTTTATTGCCCCGTCTATCTTTTCCTTATTCAGTTGTAATTCAGGCTTTGTGGGGCAGAAGTGTGAATGTGCCATTGGAGATAAGGACGAGCGGTCTCTAAGGGCTTCTTGCCAGAGGGAGAATGGCACCGAATGTGAGGGTCGAGGAGACTGTGTGTGTGGCAGGTGCTTGTGCCATGCCATGGAGGGAGGTGGCAGTTACTATGGTGACTACTGCCAGTGTGATGATGAACACTGTGAGAAGTTCCAGAATAAGCTCTGTGGAGGTACAGTTCCTATAATCTGCAAATAATTAGCATTTCGGGAGTATGAATTATTACAGGAAAATAATTTATACTCTCCATTAGGGTTTCACTGTATGGATTTTTGAAAATATCACTATTCTATCACTATTCTTAGACTGAAGTCATCAAAAAGCGATAATTGGTCCCGATATTCATTATCTTAAATTGGACCATTTTCATGGCAAAACAGGGATTCAGTGTTTCCCTAGAATTTTGTTCTTGTCAGGGTGGAAAAGCCTCTGAAACTGCATTTAGACCATCATGGGACACCAATGAATGAAATTCATTGTGACTCACCCAGCCTATTCAATGGTAGGGGAAACTCTAGGATACATTACTGCCTTTAAATGAAGAAATAATTTACAAAAAACATTATTGAACAATTACATGAATAATTAAAAAGTCAATAAATAAAGTGTGCAAAGAAAATAAAACATCATTGCAGGTTTTACAGACAGTTTTTATGTAGCTGTGGTCAGGGAGGAACCTCCATTAAACTGGCAGTGGAGGACACTGACTGTCTGATATCTACCCCATATATTAACAAACGGATATATTGGTCTAACACTACTCTCCATCCCTCTCAATTTCAAGGAAATGGTAAGTGCCAGTGTGGCATATGTAAATGCAAACCAGGATATGATGGCTCAGCCTGTCAGTGTAAGAAGTCTGATGAGCAGTGCACCTCTAAGGGCAGTGTGTGCAGCGGCAGAGGTACTTGCAAGTGTAACCAGTGTGAGTGTAAGGAGGGATACCAACGCCCGTTCTGTGAGACATGCCATGGCTGCCCTGACCCCTGCCAGACCAAACAGTAAGGCGGCTTATATATTTATTCTTATAAATGAAAGTTTTACTCCAAAAAAAAAAAAGCAAAGATATGGAAACACCACCAGAGTCAAATTTACCTCTTGTTAAAGCTGCTCACGGGAGCTCAGTAATCAAATATCTGAGTCACTTAATCAAAAAGTTTGACTGTTGAGTTTCCAACTTATATGTCCAACTTTGGACCACACATAGCACATGGGGGGTTGAAAAGTGTACAGTTGACCCATCTTGAGATCCAGAATCGTGTAGTATAATTTGCTACTGTCAATCTTGTTTTTCAGAAAATGCATTGAGTGCCTAGGCTTTGGGACAGGCCCCTTCAATAAAAACTGCACAACAGCTTGTAACAGTGTTGTGCACAAATTGGTAGACACATTCACTATGACAAAAAAGCAATGTCAACTGAAGGACGCAGAGGGTTGCTGGATCAGATTTAAGATGGAACAGCTGGTCGGAGAGGATAACTACATGGCTGAGATCCTACAAACCAGAGGTAAGCTGATGATGAAATACAGAAAGCTTATATAGACAGAATTATACTTTTTTTTAAAATTGTTTTCCAAATTTTACATTTACATTCCAAGTTCTTTGTTTTGCACCAAATGCTCCACCACCGACACATGTGCAATGAGAACAGTGCCCTGTTACTGCATCCCCTCTCAAGTCTCAGATAATGACAACAATGATTGTAAGGAAGGAGGACATGGTAACAAGAGAATAAATAATTAAATAATTAAGCAGAATAATAACTAATCAGAGTAATAAAATCATAATAGTGCTGAAGAAGGTGTCAGGTAAATAGAATAGGGAATTGGATAGAGAGAATGGGAGAGTAGATAGGGAGTGAAAGAGTGGAGAGATGAACTGACTCACCAACATATTACTGTGGAGAAAGAGGGGTAGGTACAATATTGAGAGCAGGGCATAGGTATTAGTATAGGGATAGCAGAAAGCAACTACTGACAATGGGAGTGGGGACTAACTAGACAGGACATACACATACGGGAGTGGACAGGGATATAAGACACTGGATATCTGCTACAGGTATGAGTTGTAAAGGGTCAAATGTCAGTATTGATGTTAAAGTGGTTGAGTATAGGATTCCACGTGTTGTAGTGTTTGTTGGTCATGATTTTTTCCATATATATGTAATTTAGCAGAAGATAGTCCCAGTGATTAATTGAGATATTACATTTGTTTTTTTCCAATTTTTAATTATGCAATTTTTGGCTAATATGAGGCAGCCTAGTTCCATGGGGTGGGAGCTCAAGGCTGTCTATGTCGCCCAGTTGGTTGTGGATAAAGGGACATAGTGTCCCTTGATTCTAGACATTGTGGAGGTGACAGTGGTCCAGAGTTGGTGAATGGGTGTGCAATGCCATAGTGCATGAATGTAGTTGTCTAGTTGTGCTGTGGAACAGTGGTAGCATGTCTGTGAGTCTGTGCTTCCCATCAGATGTGGATTTTGTGAGTTCTGTGAACAGTTTTATAATTTTTATAGTAAATCTGCAGTTGGTTGTGTAGGTGAAAGTTTTTTTGGATGGCCATTTCAGAGATTGTTCATTCATTTTCAGGTCCTGGCATCATTTGGCTGAGGGAAGATGGATGTTGTGATCTGCTAGCAGTATTTTACTGTAAATTTAGGATACTTTGTGCTTTTGTGTTTCAAGTAGATGTTGGTATAGTGTGGGAATGGTAGGGTCAAATCTATTAATAGTAAATTGACAGACCTCTTAAGCTGTAGTTATTGAAAATGTTGGTTTGTAGAAAGAGATAATTGATACTGCAGAATTTTTGGAGAAGAGAGACTGCCTTTATTTTTGTGTTTTTGAAGAGTATGTAGTTTGGTTTGTGGTGATTTACCTTTTGAATAGTAGTTATTTATTTCTTTGTCTAGGGATTTGAACCAGTCAGATTTGAATAACGGGTATCATGGAGAACAGATAATTTACCATTGCTCTTCCCAAATTAACTGACGAAGAGGCCACAGCCACGTATCTTCAACTAAATCTCAATGAAATACACAGAGCACTCATGCCAAATGGTAGGTCCTCTGGTCTGGATGGATTTCCAGTAGAAATCTACAAAATATCCTGGAATTTACTCTCACCTCTATTTTACAAATTAATCAATGAGATATTTTCCAAATCAAAGTTTCCGCCTCATGTGAATACTGTCCTAATCACACTGATACTAACAAAAAGAGGAAGACAAGACTTAATGTTCCAGCTACAGACCTATATCTCTCATCATCTGCAACAACAAAATCATATGTAAAGCTCTTGCATTCAGATAAGATTCAGTCATGCCTAGGCTAATCCATCCAGGCCAGGCAGGTTTCATCAAAGGAAGACAGTCATAATAATACACACAGACTCTACACACAGGCACAAGGCAAGGCTGGCCATTGTCACCTCTACTATTTGCAATTTTCTTCTAACCCCCCAAATGACAATATACATGGACTCCAATACACAAATGGTTTCTTGACATATATATATCTCTCTTGTTCCAGAATGTCCAGAATTACCAAACATTTATGCTATTATCGGAGGCTCCATTGCTGGTGTGGCTCTCATCGGCCTCCTGATACTGCTGCTCATCAAAGGCCTAATCTACATGAACGACCTGAAAGAGTTCAGGAAGTTTGAAAATGAAAAGAAGAAATCCAAGTGGGCAGAGGTGAGCCTGCTTAATTCAATGCAATTTTGACATATTAGTAATAATAATAACGATAGTAATAATAATAATAATAATAATGTGCTTTCCTAAAACGCACAATAAAAAAAACACAACAAAATTGCACATAGACCATGATAAGAGGACCATGATTGAATTCACAGAGAAGTTATGTGCTTGACTATTTTCATTTTATTCAAAATCCTGGCATCCAAACACAATGAATTGAAAGGTCATGAAAGTCAGATAATTCGACAAGCAAAGCACAAACAACAATTATCAAAGAGAACATTCATTATTATGACATCAAACATTATCATTATTGTCATCATTTTTTTTTTATAAATTTTTTTGCCAAATGATCTATCATCTTGAATTATAAATGTAGGCGTATTCAAGGCATAATCTAAAGTAAATTATTATGTAAACCGTCTCTGTAATTAGTATAGCTGAAAACAGATCATTGTGTTTGCTCCCTCAACAGGCCGACAACCCACTGTTCAGTAAGGCCACCACCACTGTGACCAACCCAACCTTCACTGGAGAATGAGCCCTCTCACTGCAGTCGTTCCAGAATTTACACAGCATTCAATACAGTACATTTGTGGCAAATTAAATGTTTCCATTGTATTGAATGAATGCCTGTGTATATGCAGTCAGCATAGGCAGCGCAAGGGCATCACGCATTGGGAAGCTAAAATTAAAAAAAAAATTTCATAGGACAAAATTAGGCAAACCACCTAAACAGCTCGACTGGCACTATGGAATAAGAAAGGCTGCATCTTGCCATGAAATATAAAATTAGAATCAATGCATTAAGCTCAAAATTATCAAAATTATTACATTTATCGCTGGTATGGCCAAATTGAGATGCAGTAGAATAATTCCATTCAATCTTCACACAGAAGCAGTGCGCACCTCACACATCTATTCTGAGGTCAGTTTGACTTTACCAGTCAGAGATGGTTATTTTGTTATTGTTTACTAAGAGCATCACAGTTGGATGACAGAAAAGTGTGTGTTCTGACCACCTAAGTTGCGGCTGTTAAGGCCCATTCACACCTAGAGCGACAACTATAAGGATAACTATAAACTATAACAATATACTGTTGTAATTTAACTGTAACTGTAATTTTTACAGCCGATGGTCTTTGTCAAATAGCGCCGGGTTCCTCTGGACTTCTGTCATCAGTTCCTCTGCAAGCAACTCATTGCAGTGAACTAACAAATTCTCCCAACCCTTCCTTTGTAGAAATTTATTTTGATTTGTTAAAAATGTTTTATCGTTGTCTGTACATCCAAAAAATCGCTCTGAGATTGAACCAAGAATATAGTTGTCGTTTTGGAAGTTTTTAGTTGTAGTGTGAACAAAGACATTCCATTTACGATTGAAATCTTTTTATAGTTATATTGTGAGATAAAGCCTCTTAAACCTTTTTTTTAATAGCCTTTTTTATTTTATCAGCATATTAGGCTACAGTTCATAGTAAATGGAAAATAATCACAGAGTAATAAGTGCTTAAGATTGGCTACGGTTATCCATTGTTTATTTTCCAATGATTGAGTTTAACTGTTAATGCTGACCTGGTCATACTGAGTGAAGGCATGAATTTCTTTTTATCATAACCTTTTCTACTTCAACATAGAATATGATGAGTATCTAGGCTTAAAAAACAAAACAAATGAAATGAACATGGCAAGTGAGCTTAGCTTCCCCTAGCCTCTTAGTAGCGCCACTATGGCAGTCAGGAGAATATACTTTTTAATGCTGTTGTATGTAAGAGACAAGGTGTTATTGTTTTCCACCTATACTGGACAACATGATCTCACACAAATACATGAAATGAACCTGAACTCTGAAACGGCGATTTATGTGCTGTGGACACGTATTATGGGAAAATAATGTTTCTCCATCATGAACTGAATTCATGAATTCTGTTTCCCCGCAACAAATTGAAATACGTTCCTCTGACACAAATTCAAATGCATTCCTCTGCCACAAATTTAATTACATTCCAGGTTGATTAACAGTTAAGTGTAGGCAAGTAAAACAAATTTGGTTAAGGTTAGAGTTAAGGTTATGGTTAAGTTTAGGCAACTAAAACAACTTGGTTATTAAAGTTTGGGTTAGGGAAAGGGCTTGGTCATGGTTAAGCACAGATCCTGTACAGACCCACAGCGTGCGTGTTCAATTCTATGTTCTGAAGCACTGCGACAAATATGACAAGATAATAACGTTACCTACCTTAAAGTTTTAGGGCAGCAGAAGATGTTACACAGGCGAGTTTGGAACAAATTGTGGAATGTTAAGTTTCACTTTTTTCGAAGCCATGATGTTTAATGTAGTGTCCAAAAGTTTGTTCTGTCATTGTCCATATAGTTCACTATATGACAAACACTGCATAGGGAATAGTGAGTGAGTGAACGAGTGAACCATACCGAACACAGCTTCACTTTCCACCGTGCTCCTTCAGTGTGACACTACTTCCTGTTTATAGTCGTGTCTCCTTCAGGTAATCGATTTGTGCTGGGAATACGTCATTTCCACCAGTTTCACCAACACGTAATTTGCTGTTAACAAATCATGTTCATTTCAAGTTTTTCTGTGATACTGATACTGATCACAGAATTGTTTACTGTAATTAATATTTACTTGCTAGGCCACTGTATTGTTTGTGGAACACAGGATATTGATGAATTGCCTTCATTTTCTATCTACGTATATGCTCTAGTCGTTTATTTATATTTTATGTACAATAACAATTATGAAAATTATACTTAAGTTTTTATCATTAGCACTGTTCATTTTACTGTTGCAGTTTATTCACTAGATATTAATCAAGGACATATAATGAACTTATTTTTCATAAATATGTTGGTCACATTGCTGTTTCCAGTACTAGAAATGGCCAGATTTTACTGGTGAGACCCTACACTGAGGTCCCAGGTTATATAGCCTACTAGATTAGTCAACTGCTTTTTCCTCACTGTAATTTTGCCAAGTTGATACAATTTAAAATAAACCATATGATTTCTGCTCACTGGGTCTGTTTTTTACAAAGGATCTCAAATTAGGATATCTGATTTATTCTTACATCTACTCCTTGGTGAGCTTCCTTATTCTATATCAAAAAGACCTACCCTCGTTTTTTTAAGAGGCTTTATAAATATTCCCTTTTGTTGTTTTTTATTTTTTTTTATTTTTTTTTACCATTTATGCCACATCATGGAATTTTAAAAGTAGATAATATGAAGTTTGACTCTTTCTGCTCACTCAATCTGCTCACTTCAGAATGTCTATCCAGTTATTGAATTATGCAGTGACTTATACAGTACATGAGAGAGAAAGAGAGAGGGGGTTATATGACATTGCATTGCAGAGAGAGATTTAGACAGGATCAACTTCCATCTCCTTACATTTCCAATTTGTGCGTGGTGGTTGGTGCATCCCTCTCATATCATCAGGTTGAGGGAAGGCACAGACTGGCGGCTGGCCAGCAGAAAAGTTGGGTTACACTGCCTTGGAAACAAGGCAGGATATGGCGAGACAGGAGAGAGACAGGAAAGACAAGATAGAGAGAGGGCATGACATGGACCAAATGGACCATCTTGTCAACAAAAAATTCAAAGAATTTTTCAGTTATGGGGAAGGAGGCTGAAATAGTCGGAAAGGGCAGTGTAAACTATACACCTATTCTTTTAAAAAGACTTATTGACCTTGAGGTTAAAGGATACGACTTTCTTATAGTCAACAAATCCTATGAAAATAACAAAATCAACAATGCATTTGCTCTACTCCCATTACTTTCCGACTTCCCACGTTCCCTTTTTAGCCTTCAAACTGGAAGTCATTGGCTTCAATTGTAAGCTAAAAACCTAAATACAGCTCACAAAGACATAGTTTTAGTTTTAAAAATTAGTAACTGTTACCATGAAAAGTCAGGCTATATTGTAGTTATTACCAAATCAAATTAAAATGGGAACAAATTCTTAATTATGACGGGGACTATTTTTGGTCCTACGGAACTACTTTCCTGAGATGGAAACGTGGTTATGGTCGGCTTATTAATTTGTTTGAGGAAAAAGTCGGCTGGCCCGGTGCATCATGATGATGAAATATGCTGCCAGAGCAACGGCATGGCTCTGTGACATGTTTTTAATAGTTTTTTTTTTTTTTATACAATGGAGTTCTATGGCCAGTGAGACATAGCTTCATTGGGCAACGGCTACATGGACGAGACTTGTTAGCAAAGCAAATTCATTGCTGATTTTGTTATTTTGCTGATGGTAAGAAATCAATTAAAAAACACCAGCCTTATCCTTTAACAGTGGCCTCATTCTTTGGTTAAGAGACTTCCTTTCTAACCGACCACAAAGAGTCTGTGTAAACGGAAGTATGTCTGATCAGATTAGTACAGCCCCGCAAGGAAGTGTTCTTTCACCTGTATTGTTTTCCATCATTAAATGATGTTGCAACCTTAACTGCAGATTAAGGGGTAAACTTGCCAGAAATTGTCAATATGGCCAGCAAAATTGTGAAAAACCCCCAGACCCAGCTGAGTGACTTATACCTCCACAGGACCAGGAACAAAGCCCTGAGCATTGTTAGAGACGACTCTCATCCTTTATTCTCTCAGTTTGAGCTGATGAACTCTGGGAGGCATTATAGGGTCCCTTGGGGAACCAAAAATGTTTTTAGGAAATCCTTTATTCCCAATGAAATCAATATTTTGAACTCCTGATTATGCACTTTTATATGCTCTTGTGTATCTCTTAGTGTCTCTTTGTATGCACGTTTTGTGTGATTTTATGTACTGTGTTGATTTTATGCCTGTGTAGCAGAACCAGGTCTCCACCGCTCAAAATGGACCCTTTCACAGTACGTCAAATACCCTTGGGTATCTGTAATTTCCTCACAAAACTTCAACATGTCTTCAATCTGGTAAAATACAAACTTGAATGGCTCCAAGATTGATTCCCTCTTATCTTCGTCCAGGCCCTCACTTGTTTCCTCAACCCAAAGCTTTCCATACAGCTGTGCAGCCTCTGCCAGTTCCTCTTCCCCCATCTGCAGTGCATTGGGCAACTCCACCTTGGCTGAAAACACATGCTGGTTTGCTTTAACCCATTCTGCTGCCTTTTTGCAGTCATGTATAATCCTGGGCTCCACTCTGTCCTATGGAAAAGGGAGAGAGAAAAAAAGTTGTCTTCCTATAGCATAATTGCTGCACCAACAGTATCATCTTTTCCAACTGAGACATCAGCTTGCTGAGGCTGTAGTTGCTCTCTTTCCTCTTTCTTTAAAAAAAAAAAATAATAATTCATTTTTAATATTCAAATACAAGCAATGATCCCATCAGGGCCAGTTCTTGAACTAATCCACATTGGCATAATGTTAACCAGCTCAAAAATTGTTAGTTTTTTACCAATTTAGGTCTGTTGACTGTAGAGTATTCATTTATTAATCTTGCATTATCTAGGCACTGTCTATTTTTAAATTAAAGACAACGTAAGGTGTGACTTTAAATCATAAAGGACTGTCATTGCTACAGGGATGGCACATTCTTTACAGTGACTGCACAATAGGAGTTAACTTGGAAAAAAGGGGCCGTTGCTATGAGCCACCCTAATTTTAGTAAAGTATGCAATTTTTAGCATATTTTTAGGTTTAAGGACCCTGTTTTAATAAGCTAAAAACTATACAGAGAACTTAGACAATGGTACTGGCCTTCAAGATTGTTCTAAACTAGAATTTATAACCTCCTCCTCTCCTCGTCTCCTCTCCTTTTCTCCTCTCCTCTGCTCTCTCCTCTCCTCTCCATGGTGGGACATACAAACAGACAAACCGCTCTCCAATTATAGCAGTGGGATACTGATACTACCAAGGAAGAATATGTTAAGTAAATATTGCCAAAGTAAACCTAATTTTAAAGGGAATTTAATAGGGAAATTGAATCATTGGTGTAAGAGTAGTCTCAAGGGAAAAACACAAATACAACTCAAGCAAAATGGATTGCATTAAAAAAAAGTCAGACCTCAGTGATGTCATCCAACTTCCGCTTCTTCAGTCTGAACACTGGTGGCACCTCACCTCGCAGGAGGGCTTTTGATGTCTCCGTCCAGTGGGCAAACATTTTGCCATGGCTCAAATAAAAAGGGTTAAACAAAGAAAAAATAAATGTACTATAGGTATAACAGAGACAGTGCTGTGTAACCATTTCCAAGTCAATCAAATGTCAAAATTTTTGTGGTCTCACCTCCCAAGGTCAAAATTCTCCATTAGCATAACACACCACCATTTTCGCAAAGCTGGCATGTCCATCTGAAAAAGGAAAAAAAAAAAATTATTAGCACTGTATGTCAGATTAAATGTCATTAAGGGATTTTGAGTTTACTTTGAATGAGCAGGTCAACTTACTATAGTGAAATCATAGGGGGCATCCAGTACGGTGTATGCCCTTTACACCGTGTCAGTCAACTTGAGGGCGACCGCCACCTTCTCCAAGTCAGAGACAGTGAGTTTCTCAAAGAGGCCAATTGGTTTAAGCTTCATCATCACATTGTCTGAGGATAAATCAAACCACTTCATTCAGCTCTGTAAGAGACGATCAACATCTGGATACGGTGACAGCCATCTAGCGCAGACGTGACGCAGAATTTCTCTCCACTCAATGTCCACAAAGGCCAAAAAACTACGAAGTTCCTCTCGCCGAGAAGCAGATGCTGAGAAGTGGCTGTAAATCTTCAAGACAATTGTCTCTATGTCCACTGACCGCCAGCTGATCGCATGCATGTTTACAAGAATTGTGAGCTATATGGGCTGGGCAATTTGCTTTCAAAATGCGACTGTTTTCACTGTGCAGTAACTGGTAAACAGAGTGATGCTTGCCATAATTGACAGTCGCATTGTCTGCAGCATAGGATGTGATACACTCTGTGTTAAGTTGATATTTTCCTAAACAATCCATTATAGCTCGGTGGATGCCATTGGCCGATTCATCACTGTCTTCATAAAAATCAAGTAGTTTACACCGTACTCCGTCAGATGGATTGAAGTATCTAAGGCACACAGGAAACATTTTTCAGTTCCCCTTGTTCGAGGCATCTGTGGCGACTGAAAAATAGACCGGCTCCTGCTCACCTTCGGTTGGCAGATCATTCAGAATATCTCGTACAGTTTTTGGACCAAGTACTTTGGCTCTTAGCATCTCGGCTTTGGTTCTTCCACAGTGGATTTTCTTCGCAGTATTGGAATCATTAAACTTTGCATTGTTAAGCTTATTGAGACAGTCCATGCTATTGTAGCTCAGTCCGTGTTTAACTGTATGATATACAGATGAAATCTCACACGCAGCAAGAGACAGAACCCCCGCAAAGCAGCCGGGCCAGACTCTGTCTCTCCATCCACCCTGAAGCACTGTGCCGATCAGCTGTCTCCGGTGTTCACAGACATTTTCAACACCTCACTGGAGACATGCCACGTTCCAGCCTGCTTCAAGACCTCCACCATCATCCCTGTCCCCAAAAAGCCAAGGACCACAGGACTTAATGACTACAGACCCGTCGCCCTGACCTCTGTGGTGATGAAGTCTTTTGAACGCCTTGTGCTGTCACACCTCAAAAACTTCACTGACCCCATCCTGGACCCCCTGCAGTTCGCCTACAGAGCCAACAGGTCTGTAGACGACGCAATAAACATGGCCCTCCACTTCATCCTCCAGCACCTGGACTCCTCAGGAACCTACGCCAGGATCCTGTTTGTGGACTTCAGCTCTGCCTTTAACACAATCATCCCGGCTCTGCTACAGGACAAGCTCTCCCAGCTGAGTGTGCCTGACTCCACCTGCAGGTGGATCACAGACTTTCTGTCGGACAGAAAGCAGCACGTGAAGCTGGGAAAACATGTCTCTGACTCCCGGACCATCAGCACCGGTTCCCCCCAAGGCTGCGTTCTTTCCCCTCTACTCTTCTCCCTGTACACCAACAGCTGCACCTCTAGTCACCAGTCTGTCAAGCTCCTGAAGTTCGCGGACGACACCACCCTCATTGGGCTCATCTCTGGTGGGGATGAGTCAGCCTACAGGCAGGAGATCGACCGCCTGGTGTCCTGGTGCGGACTGAACAACCTGGAGCTCAACGCTGTGAAGACAGTGGAGATGGTTGTGGACTACAGGAAGAACCCAGCCCCACTCACCCCCATCACCCTGAGAGACTCCCCAGTCGACACTGTGGAGTCCTTCCGCTTCCTGGGCTCCATCATCACCCAGGACCTCAAGTGGGAGCTGAACATCGCTCCCTCACCAAAAAAGCGCAGCAGAGGATGTACTTCCTGCGGCAGCTGAGGAAGTTCAACCTGCCGAAGACGATGATGGTGCACTTCTACACCTCCATCATTGAGTCCATCCTCACCTCCTCCATCACCATCTGGTACGCTGCTGCCACTGCCAAGGACAAGGGCAGACTGCAGCGTATCATTCGCTCTGCTGAGAAGGTGATTGGCTGCAATCTGCCTTCCCTCCAGGACCTGTACGCCTCCAGGACCCTGAGGCGAGCAAGAAAGATTGTGGCCGACCCCTCTCACCCTGGACACAAACTATTTGAAACACTCCCCTCTGGTAGGAGGCTGCGGTCCATCAGGACCAAAACCTCACGCCACAAGAACAGTTTCTTCCCGTCTGCAGCTGGCCTCATCAACAAGGCCCGGGACCCCCACTGACACAGTCCCTTATCCCCCCCCCCATACCTTTGCACATTCTTGGAAAATTTTTTGCACATACCTGTACAAACTGTACATTTCATTCACTTGGAAAAAAAAAATATATATTGTTATATTGCACATATATATTTGTACATATTTTTATTTCTTATTTCTTATTATATTTTTTATTACATTTTTAATTGTATTATTATTATTTTTATTTTATTTTATTATTTTTATGTTATTGTATGCACCTCCATGCCAAAGCAAATTCCTTGTACTGTGAAAACTTACTTGGCAATAAACTTTATTCTGATTCTGATTCTGATTCTTTGTCATTTTCGGTAGTAGTCGTGGCGAAGAACTTGCTAATGCTAGATGCACCTTTAGCTTGTGTAGTCCTCTTGTGGATTTCTGTGGCAGCATGTTGTTTCAGGTCGTTCTCTCCTCCATGGCTGATTAAAAACTCCCGACGACACAATGTGCAGAAGGCTCTGGACAAATCACCACTAACAGGTTTAACCCAATTATACTTTTCTTCCCACTGTTTATTGTATGCACAAAGTCTTTTCTTTTTCGGAGGCCCCGAATCTCCTCTTGCGCTCATTTTTTCCAGACAAGGAAAGAGGACGAGGCGAGAGTACACATAGGCCTTATGAGGTTTTTCAACAACTGAGCGCCCCCTAGCGCCATTCCCACACAGCACACAGGCCAGATTTAAAGGGAATATGCATATAATTATTTATTTATTTATTTATTTATTTATTTTTTAATGATTCAAATACGGGACAAATGACATCCCGTACGGTAAGAACCACTTTTGACCCAAATACGGGATGTCCCGGCTAATACGGGACAGTTGGCAACCCTAGCCCAGGCACTCATATCCTGTGTGCACAAGTCAGAGGGGTAACCGACAGCATTGGAGATGTTTGGCTAAATTTCTTTTTGGAGAGACCCTTTATTGATTTGTTTGGAAAGAGGATTTACTCGCGGGGAAAAACTTAACTGAACTGAATTGATAACATTGCCAGAGATCCTTTTTTGATTTGTTTGGGAAGAGGGTTTACTCGGAACAGATTTGAGAACTGAAGGGAACAAACTGAATTTCTAACTTTTGTTGTTTATTGTTGAATCCCCGAAGAGTGGTGTTTTTTTGTTGAACTCTGAACTCTTTATTTTGGTGAATAACATCTGGTTTGGTTGATTATTTGGACTTGTAAAGGAAATTTTTCTTTTGTGAGTGATTTTCATTGTACCTCCAATACACTGATTTATATTGAACTTCCCTGTGTTTGCATTGTTGCTCTGATTATTGCTTTGAATATTTTTTTGCATTCTGCTTGGTGGTTCAGATTTATGTTATGTGGGTTCATGGCAGAGTGTATGGAGCACTGAATCATGTATCCATGTGGGGGATTGACCTTAAAAATCTTAAATGTTAAAATTGTCGGACTAAACTCTGGCTGGCACCCCAAAACCCTATAGGCAATCCGCTACAACACACATACCATTTCAGCAGGCTTTTTATGGTGCCAGTTTATGAACTCAATAGCAGGTTTCAAATATTTTTAATGTCAGGTCATCACATTAAACCGTAAAATTCTAAAATAAAATTGATATCCAATACTTGATGTACAAAACTGCAGTTATATTTAAGTTGCACCATAAAAACGCTATTACACAGATTAGAATGTGATCTTGCGAAAAAACAAAAAACAAAGCTTTTCAGAAGGGCATAGGAACATGAACACCAATGAGAACCAAAATGTAAGTTCTTGTTAGTGACCTCAACAGTTCTCTCATTTGCTGATCGCCAAATCCAAATTGTGCAATTGTCCAGCTGCAGATGTGGCACAGGACACCCTCGACCCACAACCTCCACGTGAACCCCTTGCACAAAACGAGAGGTCAGGGAGTGCCACAAGGGACAGACTTGCTGCCCCGCTCTCTGGCCATGTGCAAGCCCCACAGTAGGGATGCTGCCTGAACTCTAACCTGTTAATAGTTTACACTTTGAAAAATTACTCTTTTGCCTGGAAGAACAAAAAGAACACACCATTGTTTAACTTTTACACTGTCGTTTGACATGCTGCATTTTCTCTTGTGATTCACTTGATGTTATTTTTATACCAGTATATTGTTTAATAAAACTTTAAAATTGAAATTACAAATATATTCTTGAAAAAGACCTAAGAAACGTTCAATTTTGGCCTCGCTCTCTTCATAGCGCTTCTGCTCATTTTGAGATTCTTGCTTGAGGAAATCCAGTACTGGATTGGTCTTCCTTTTCTTTTTTTTAGGGGATGGGGTTACCTTTAATTCAGCCTCAAAATGGCTGTTCACCCCCAAATGACAGTGTTTGAGTACCACTGTATATTTATGAGTGAACAGTGAAGGGTGAATTCGTACACAGGCCCTCACAACCAGCAGTTACCACAACACATATGCATAAGAAATCACAGACAACTTCTCTTTAAATTAGAGATGCACCGATCGATCGGCCGGTGACCGGAATCGGACGGTTTTCAGCTGATCGGCCATGACCGGTGACCGGCAGATCAGTCTCATATATCCGATTCTGTGCCAGTCAAATTTAAGACAACGGTAAAAACTCCGCTGTAATAGTCCATACAGCCATACTGATCTCCGTTCCAGCACGTCCCATCTCTCCCGCCGCTGTCCTTTCCACCGCGCACGCATTGATCCTCCCGATCCTGCCGAAAAACCCGTTCGCCGGGCACCCGGTGACGCATTAGCGTCGGGACCCCCGCCGAAATCTCGGACCGGCACCGTGCACCCGGGAACCCCCGGAAGCGTCGGCCGATGCGCCGAAACCACCATACTCTGTGTGTCTCTCTCTCCGCCGACAGAAGCTCGCGCATATGCATGGAAATAAACGGTGATATGATGTAATTGTATAGATTTTACTTTTCAAGCTTCAGTTTATCACATGCATGATATTGGTCAGCCTGCTTACTGTGTGGGAGAAACAAGCTATCTCCTGATCTCAGCGGAGTCAAAACAAAAAGTCTTTTTTTTCACCACAAGATGGCACTATGACTCTTTAAATCTTCATTACATTGGGCTGGGCTCCATGGATAACCTTTTGATGTAAATAAATGACATTAGGTGTGTTGTTATATAGATCTGTTGCACCTGTTTTCTTTTGGGAAAGTAAAACATGTTAGATAAAGTAGGATATACTGCAATTAATTTTCAGTTGGATTCTATTTGTACAGAAAAGCTCTGTCCAGTAACCTGGAGCACTTTTATATTTTGAGATTTGTTTGAGTGAGAGTGAGAGAAGGTCCTGTAACTGTGTGTTTGTATTTCCTTGTTTCTGTGTTTCCTGTCTGCCCTTGTGTCTCACCTCCTGACCTGCCTCTCTCCCTTCACTCCCCAGTCCTGCCATTCTCCACCTGTCCACCAGATGTCCTCTGACTTCCCCTCTTCACCTGTTCTCCCCCTCCTGCTTCCACCACACCTGTCTTCCGTCAGCCCATTAGCCCGGTTACCTTGTTCCCCCTTCACCAGCCTGCTTTCCAACCAATCACCTTCCGGACTCTCCCCCTGCCAGCGAGCTGCCCCTCATGTGTGATCAGTTTGTGTGTATATCTTGTCTTTGTTCCTTGTAGTCCGTGCCAGTTCGTTGTGTCCTGTTATGTGTTCTGTTGTCTCGCCTGTTTCCTTGCATCATTCCTTGTTACCCTGTCTTCCTCCTTGTCGGTCACCACCCAGGTTTGGTTCTGTTTGCCTTTTGTTTTGCCAGCCTGGTTGTGGTTGTTTTGGTTAGCCTTTTGTTAGTTTTGCCTTTTGCCATTTTGGTTTGTCTACTTTAGTTTTGTATGTTTGCCTAGTTTTTCATTAAAACCTTTTTTGTTACCCCTGTCCTGAGCCGGTCGTGGATTTGGGTCCAGCCCCCCTTCTCACACGTGACAGTAACCTGGTGCAGTTTTGGAGAAAATGTAAGTTATTAATAGTCAATGTACAGAAGGACAGGCGTGTGAAAGTCTGGATAGTGTGTGTATGTCAGATGCCCACATTATAATGTATAGATGACAGGCTGGGGAGAAGTCTGGGAGGGCAGGATGATAGAGATGTCTGGACTGTGTCGGGCTGTCTATGTACCAGGGGTTGTGAAGCGGGCATCAGACCTTCTCTCGAGGTCCATGCCTCTCACAGGGGAGTCAAGAGTACACCCACAGGTGGTTGCAAGTATGTGGGCTGGCTTCAGCATAGCCCAGGCCGATCTCTTCGCATCCAGGGAGACAACCCATTGTAAGATGTGGTTCTCCCTGAGGCATCCATGGGGTCCTTTGTGCCTGGATGCGCTGTCTCAAGAGTGGCCGGAAGGGTTACTATATGTTTTTTCCCAATCGGCCAAAACCACGGGTGAATTTTGAAGTCAATAAGCAAGTGGCAGCAGGCAGCAATTCCTCTAACCCTAACCCAGCAGGGAGTTGGCTCCAAAAAGACTCAAGTCAATGGGACCACAACCCAACTTCTCACTCAAAATATAAAGTCAATACATTTTTGCGACAAGAGGTTATTGTCTCAGTGGGTACTTTCAATTCTTCTAATGGGTGTCCTTATGGCGGTTTTTCAAAATAATTGTGTCATTAACCCTCTACACCTCATAGCGCCCGAGATCGCCCGTTCTATAGTTCACTAT